>NW_028301576.1:24642500-24775000 GCF_042242905.1 Orbicella faveolata | reverse complement strand
AATTTGTAAGCTTGTTTTTAAATACTTAGGGGAAAAAAAAATTTGAATTGCATTATCTTTTAGTTTTGTTGTCGTTCACACTACATTTCTTTTGTATTCCATGCAGCTCGACCAGAGTGAAAATTTCTTCACGGATGATATGCAAGGCAACCTACATGTACGTTTGAGTAAATATACACTGCAATATTTTAGTGATGGATGAACAAATTAAGTCCAAGAGACTGTGTAGATCTATTTGTTTGCGAGAAAGATATGCTGTCCAATTGTGTCAAAAAGGCGGACGCATGGTGGCTGGTGATGTAAATTTTTTTTTGCTCCTAGAAATGATAGATTTAAACAAATTGACATCAAAACTTGAATTATGGAGAAGAGAATGCTTGATACTTGTCAACATAAGTATGTTTTGTAATTGTTGCAAAAATCTATTGACAGAGACATATCTGCAATCCTTTTGAATATTGCTGCATTGCTAGTGAGACTAGCACAAACAATTATCCTCCAAGATATATAGGAATAAAATACTGTGATTTTTGTTTCCAAGAAAGAAAATTATCGTTATTTTACTTGCATGCACTTCAATACGTAGTATCCTTATTATTGTATTGCACCAAGCTGGGGGACTTCTTCCCACAGTTGACTAAAGGTGCACTTTTTTTCAGGCTGTAGGTATTATAAGACTTAACAGGACAGAGATTTCAAACATTAATAATTTTGATTATTTATCCCAGAAATAAGATCTAGTCGGCCACATTAGGTTTTTGAAAGGGGTTTCAGGCTAGAAGCTACACGTATATGAAAGGAAAGCCTTTCCTGTTAAAAACACTGTAAAATGGATAGGTCTTTGACCTTAGGCCAGAGCCTCATTGTACAAAACTTTGTTACTTCCCTTCCTCCTCTCCATGGACATAGTTCTATAGAAAAAAAAACCTTATAAATTGTAAATAAAAACATTCCCTTCACTTCAGGTTCATGATTGAAACAAAACTGTCTGAAATCATTCTTATAATATTGAAGGAAATACTTAATATTTTTTCTATAGATTTCCTGTTTACCCGCAAGCTGCAATCAAATTGTTGATGTTTGACTTAGCTTAAAGGAAACAAGATTTTGTCAATATCTATGTCTCACTTAAGTGAAACTGGGCAATATGCTCTTGGCAGTCCTGGAATTCTCAAGTTGATTGTCTAAAATAAATTTCAAAATCATGTATTGTAACTTTTGCATAACAGTAATCATTGTTATACAGCTGTTTCCTAATGTTAACTGAACAAGGACCATAACCAACTTACCTTGACCCGAAATGCACTGCTGACTCATATACATAATTATATTGTCAATTTTTGACTGACTGGTAAATATGGTGAACTGTCATTTAATGATTTCATTTTGAAACAGACTGTTGTTATTCTTTGACACTACATCATGTACAAGTTAATATGCTGACAACGTTCCAATTTCAATCAAAATTAATTATTATCCTTTTTTTTTTTTTTAAATTATAAGCTGTCTGTGTATACAACTTGTTATTTGATTTTTATATTTCTTCTCTATCTCGAGCAGTCTGGCCTCGAGCCATGGCTGGGACCATTGTGTTCTTGAGCAAGACACTTAACTCTCACAGTGCCTCTTTCCACTCAGGTGTATAAGTAAGTACTGGCAAATTTAATATTGTGGAAGTAACCCTGCGATCGGGGAGGTGCGGTGGCCTCATGGTTAGTCCGCTCGTCTCTGGATCGAGCGGTCCGGGTTCGAGCCCTGGGGACAATGTGTTGTGTTCTTGGGCAAGACACTTTACTCTCACAGTGCCTCTCTCCACCCAGGTGTATAAATGGGTACCGGCGAACTTAATGCTGGGGTAACCCTGCGATGGACTAGCATCCCATCCAGGGGGGAGTAGAAATACTCCTAGTCGCTTCATGCTACAGAAACCGGGGTAAGCTCCGACCTGATGGGCCACTTGGCTCGCATGCAGACTTCACCTTACCTTTTACCAACCCTGCGATCGATTAGCATCCCATCCGGGGGTAGTAGAAATACTCCTAGTTGCTTCATGACATAGAAACCGGGATAAGTGCCGACCTAATGGGCCACTTGGCTCCTATGCAGACCTTACTTCCTCTTCGGAGGTGCTGTTTGCCTCTTTGTTAGAACGAATGCTCGTGCGAAACATTTTACATGAAAATGACTTGATTTTCAAGAAAAATGAACGTACAGGTGACATGCATTTTCATACGAAAAGTTTTGCACAAAGACTCGTTTTGCCACAGAGGCAAAAGTCAACTGTTCATCCTTCAGCTGGCTCAGGGAGCCTTTGATTTTATATGTTTGACTTTTTCCAGTGTCATCAAATCTCATGTACTTTGACGCTCGTGAACTCTGACGACGGAGAGAACGAAACAAGAGAAATCCAATAAAATCAGAACCGAGAAGCAACATGGGCAACGAATGAGTACAACTAAGATGAATTGTGACTGGCAAATTTGAAAAATTTGATCTTGATGCGACATCGCGTCAGTGATTCCAATTATCGTTTATGACAATACTATGTCAAATGACACTGTCAACGAGAACAGTGCGAAGGATACCATGCAGATACGACAAATATTCCATTTTTAGTACGGCTTCCCTTTTATGATTTTGATATAGAGTACGGTTTTGTATACATGTACTAGATGGTTGCCGCAATTCAAGATTTGCAATTTCGGAAGTAAAAGAAAACAAGAGCAACAGAAACAACAACAAAGAGTAAAAGGTCAAAGAAAAAGTGTTCAGTGGTCTTTAAGATTGTCATTTCCTGTTGGTTCTTCTTGATCGAGATAGGCCTGGGACAGACAACATGTTTCAGGTGTCAGCTAATTATTGCTAGGATCGTACATATACGTCAGAACAGGTGTCTGCCCTTAGTCTGTTTAAACTTTTTATACGTTGTATCACGGTATATCTGTATACGTTTGTGCTAAGGTTAAAAAAAATGAACATAATTTTGACTCTTGGTCACTAGAAACTGTATGAAGTTGATGGTACATGTAATAATAGAGAAACATCCCCTTTAGATGGAGCGCTTTTTGATAAAGGAGAAGCATTCACTGTCTTGATAGGTGAATGAGTGAAATGAATACGGTGCACCCCTGGTGAAGACACGGTTTTAAAAATCTCCTCAAAGATGAAAACTATGAAATTATATATATATTTTTTTACTTTTTAATCCACGACAATTTGAAGCATATGAGGACAAATACTTAATTAAAACAATGTCGTTAAACACCTATTTAGTGTTCAATCTCAGTTCTGTAAGAGTTAAAATACAGAACAAATTTGACTCCTATTTGGTTGCGATCTTTATGGTAGTCAAGACAAAATCAAGTCGTACCCACGAGTCTAATCCACAGAGGCATTCTTTCTCTCGTATAGGAGCAAGCACCACGAAGAAAACATAGTTCTATTAACTCCACAGTTGAATTTACTCTCAAACAGTATGTTTTTAATTACAAACTTTCTTTACCGCTAGTTTAACAAGCTCAAAAATACCTTAATACGATTTAAAAAGCTCTTAATCTCAACGGCTCATGAATAGAAAATGTTATCCTCAAAGTCCCTTAAAGTTATATTTATTGGAGGTCTCTTGTCAGTATTTGTCTACTTGAAGACAGAGCTGGATCTGAGTGTTTTATTTAGAAAGGATTACCCAGTGTACACGGGGTATACTCAAGACGAGTGTAAAAGCTTGGAAATTAATCCTGGTCACGAGTTAATGGTAAGGTGGTAATTTTGGTCACGTGTCATGAGGGTGGCTCAATGAGCTACTTCGGCCATGAAATGATACAAACTTCCTCTTCTCTTGGGAATGTTAGCTTCCTTCCCTAAAAAGGAATGCGAAATAAAGAGTGCTGGTTAGAGGGTTTTGAGAACATCCATATAAGAGAGAGCACGGATCATTGAAGGTGTCGCTGAAAGTATATCCAATACTTTATTTCTTCAAATTTTGAATATGCAGTTTTGCATATTCATCATCATCAAAGCCACAAGAAAGAAGATGCTCTCAATATTAGCGTTGAGTGCAATGTTATAATCTAAAATCTAAAAGAACTAGTGTTCTACATTCGGTGATTGACTGAAAGACTGAAATAGTAGTGCAACAGAAGCTTTCCCATTGACGTCCGACCTAAAAAGGATTTAAAAAAAAACTACGAGATAGTGACGAAATAAAAATCACACACAGCACCCCGCAGCAACAGGTTGCCTACTATTTAACCACTGTAAAGTGCAAATAGTGCATTTATCCGTGTACAAAAAATAATATTATCTTTTATCCTTACCTGGCTTGAACATGCACCTTAAATCTTGCGCTAGTCAGTTAATACGTAAGGAAGATTGTGTTTTTGATACCAAGGGTAGAAACATGACAACATATTTTCTTATGTTTTATTCCTGAGAATCTGGGCCGGGTTGTTCAAAGCCCGATTAAACTAACCCAGGATTAGCAAGAATTTTGATTTCAATTTTGTAACTTTTCGGTCAAGTTTTCCGCTTATAATGTTTGTCCTTCATTTTTGAGTTTGGCTAAGCTCAAACTACATAAAACCTGAGCAGTAAAATATATTTTTATGCAAGAAAAATTAATGGTTCGGTTAACTTTTAATCCTAGGTTAGTATTAACCGGCTTGCGAACAACCCGGCCCAGGAGATATATTTTAAAACCGTTTCAATATTATCATCATCTTCTCTGTTTGTCAAACTTCTACTGCGGACAGATAATGAATTACTTGTTTCAGGAATAAAAAAAAAAAATTGGGGGGTCATGGACTTCGTTTCAGAGATAAAGTGTGTTGAAAACTAGTCTGATTTTGAGAAATTGGCACGCGTAAATCAGCTTGGTCTCCAGGGTTTTTAGCTCAAAATCAAAGATAAATCAACGAAGACAAACTATCCTAGCAATAGTTTGTGTAAGTGAGTCCGTCGCTTTAATAATTCCAAATGCTGCCAAAGTTTTCACAAAACGTAATCCTTCAAGAGGCATTTGAAACCGCCGTACAGATAAACGAATAGCTAAAACGAACGGAATTCGATGGTGCATTTTGCAAAATAAAATCAAACTTCTAATCGATAGATCTCTTTCATTTTTTCGCTAAACGTAGAAAATCAGTAGAGAAAGTGATCCATCAAAAGAAAAATAGGGCTCACCGAACGTCCAAGATCGTTTAATCCAGGCGAAGCTATAGCAATAGCCATCTGCCCTATCATTGTTCATTTTATTACTTCGCGCGCGCTCGATACATGACGTGGCGAGTGAATTTGCGTGCGCAGTAAGGATGCGCAGAAACAATTAGCGTGAACGTCATTAAACGGCTTGTTTACTGCTTATTTACTGTCAAGATAAAACTCCGATGTGCATGATATGTTGTTATGAACGTGTACAGGCCCATGGACGCCTTATGCAAAATGGTGTTATTATTGTTGTTGCTCAAAGTTTACTTTACATGTAGCATAGTTGTCGACCGTCAATGTTCCCACAACTCACTGGTTTCTCTTGGGGTCAGTCATTAAGTGCTTATTGACCAATGTCAAAACAGATGTAATGAATAGTATGGCTTGAATTTGATAAAGCAGTGGAAGAATATTCACAAAGACAAAGAACTTAGGAGGCAATCGACTGGAAAGTCATGTCTAAACATAACAGTGACCAGAAGTCGTCTCAACGCGGTGTGAAGAAAATTATACAACTAACGAAAATAAACAAATAATATTTACTTTCCATCAGAGTACCGTTTTCGACAAATGACTTACGTTTTCTGCGAAAGTATTAATATTAGCAATAATAATAAGTAGTAACAAAATTATCAGAATTCATTGGAAATAAACTTATCGGCTCTTCATATCACAGACATTTTTAATTTACATTGCGTATATCAACCAAGGCAAAGAAGGTAAACTTTTAATCGCCCTCGTCTCTCCTGTCAGTAATGTAATGTAATGTAATGTAATGTAATGTAATGTAATGTAATGTAATGTAATGTAATGTAATGTAATGTAATGTAGTGTAGTGTAGTGTAGTGTAGTGTAGTGTAGTGTAATGTAATGTAATAGACCAATTTCGATATATTAAAATTCAGCCTAAAACAATAGACCTCAGAACGAGGCTCTGGGTAATAAACCCCACAAACTCTGTAGCTATTCCTCAGATCCTCGTACTGAGGTCCATTGTTTTAAGTTGAATTTTAATATATTGAAATTGGTCAATTGCCAAACATCCCAATGTTTGCCAAATGTTTGCTCTGATTGATGTGTTCTGCACCGAACCGAATATTGTGACACTATTTTGTTGATGTTTTTCATGTGCTGTTTATAGGTAGTAGTCAGAAAAACATAAATCCTCCCTAAATGCCTGCCCATGGCAAATAGTTGTATAACTAGTTGTGCATTATTTGACAACTAATCCACGTGATTCATGGCTTAAATATAATCATTCCGTTTGTGCTTTGCTTGGCATATTTTATCCTGCAGCTCATTTACTTTACTTTGTAGCTGGTTAAATCTAGTTTTAATCACGTGATAAGCAGCTGGCATTGAAGCAACATTATTAAGCTGGCTTGTATTATAAACTGGACCCAGACCCACAGAAATGACCGTCACTCCAGCTTTGTGTAATGCCTGAGCAGAGGGTTGAACTTTGTCCCTTGAAGTGCCTTCTGTCAGCACAACGAGAACTTTGGGAACATTAATCCGACTCCTTTTATCAAACAGCTTCTCATTGGCTAAGGCTAATGCTTTTCCCGTCATTGTAAAGGTCCCTGGATAAGAAATATTCTCAATAGCGAGGGCTAAGTCCTTAGGCGAGGTATATTTGTTGAAAGGGATGGCTATTATAGGTTCAGTCCCGTAAGTTATCGCCCCAACACGAGTTTCCTCAGGAGAGATGTGGAATCCCAAAGAAACATTTTTGACAAAATCCAGCATTTTCTTGAAGTTTCCTTTTCCAAGAACCTCAATACTTCTTGCGCCATCGATAACAAATCCGAGGTCAGAAGGGCACTTTCTCTGGGTCTGCAATCGAGCTGCAACTGAACATACCGAATGGATTTTATTAGTTCGATGATTAGACAACCCCCGGCAGGCAAATTTTGCATTAGCGATAAGGTGGTTATGCGGATGAAGGTATCTGTAGAGTTGAGTCGAAGATGCGCTAACAGTCGGTATTCCGTCTGCTTGATGTGTTAGATGACACGAAGTGAAGCGAGGTGAAGTTAAGTATTTCTGACTGTATTCCTGGTGATTTGTTAAAGTGATCGAGAGTGATGATATTGTGCTCTGTTTGGATGTGTTACAAGAGGCAAGGTGAGGTGAGATGAAGGATTTCTGTCAGTCTTTTGTCGTGAATTGTGAAATGTAGCACTCTATTCTGTCTGGATGGGTTAGATGAGGCGAAGCGGAGATAGTATGTAAGGATCTCTGACAGCCTTCGTGGTTTGGCGAAACGCAATGACAGTAGGTAAATATGCGGTGATGAATTTTGATAACTTGCTGTTGTTTCAGTCAGTCTCTTTTAAAATTTTAATGTAAATTTTGTCCCTTGATATAAGCTTTCAAGCCCACAATTGAGGCTTGAAGCAATCTAAACATAGCTCCTGGTTTTGGGCAAAGCAGCTATTAAATTCACAGTCAGCTGATATTGCTTTGTTTTTAACAGTTGACATAACATTTCAAGCTAGTTTAATATCTGGCGTTTTTTAAACTGAAGTCATTCATTCTACATTGAATTCACAAAACACACAAATTAAGTTCTTTCTAGGCGTTTATCCTCTCTAGGTAGGACTTGCTTCCTTGGTCTTCAACCAACAAATCGGGTTTGACCCTTACGTTGGGGATACACTCGAATCTCTAATCTTCTTTCAGGGAAGCTGTGTGCAGGATGATCAAAATGAGAAGCGAAAAACCGCTCAAACAAACATAAGCCTAAGGAGCACAGCGCATAGAGCGGTTTTCAATTGAATGTCGTAAAACCAAAAGTAAACCAATTACTCACCAATTAGACTACTCAGCCAATCTCAAACCACAGTAAAACCGCTACTGAAACCGGCAAAGTAACTGCCAGATTACTTTCGACACTCAATTGAAAACCGCTCTAAAAATTAAAGAGTTATAAGTTTTGTTATTCATTGAGCAGCTCACCTGACCGATTCGCCGACTGGCATATTCCCTTTTGAATTCTCTCCATCAGTGTGTCTGCGTCATTGAACGGGGCCAAGAAGACATGGTCTTTAGCTGGTTCAGACGCAATAACGTCGAGCTGTGTTTTGTTGACATCTCGTCCCACTCCTAGGCAGAACACCTCAATACCTCGCCTTTTTAGTTCTATCGCAGGCCGACTAACATCATCAGTCGAACTACCATCAGTCACTAGTAGCAGCACATTGTGTTTAGACGTGGGGATTGGACTAAACAAGTGCTCTTGAGCCAAGGTGAGTGCTTTCCCTATTTTTATCTCGAAGCTTGGATTACTGGCATTGTCAATAGCTTGATCCATGCTTTTTTGGTCAAGAAATCTGTTAAAGTGGACTACAGACGGCTGTGGGGACCCTCCGTAGACTACCATACCAATACTGTTACCTTCAGGAGACACGGGGAATAAGTGGGACACATGCTTTGCCAAGTCCATCATCTTTGTTGCCTGTTGCTTACCACTACCTTCAGAAGGCGAAGAACTATCGAGAACCACTCCAAGGTGAACCTTTCCGCATTCTAAAAGTATTGCAAGTATTACTGTTGAACTGTCATGATCAAACAACTAGTATATCTAGCAAGCACCTGTTCCTCCCAAATGACAGCACACTAATACTGTGGTCAACTGGGCCTAAAAATGTTTGGTGTAGTCATAAATGAGACATGTTATACCGCGATAAGTGCTCACATCGATCACGTGGTGTATTTCCCTAGTCATGATCGAAACATGCTCAATCTGACCATTACTGAAACTCCTTCACGGGAACCCCTAACTCTGGGTTTCAATCTTGATTAGAAGAAAGATTCAACAGATTACGGTCTACAGCAAGGGAGAAGCATCGTTCCCGAAGGTCTTGTTACGGGAGATTAAATCACAGAGTAAAGGTAAAATCAAATTCAAGCTCCTGTTTTGATTTAGGGTGTAATTATAACATTCAATACGAGTGCCGATGAGCCGGATAGATTATGTAGCCATTTTTAGCTCGCGTTTGGAAATAAATAATGCAATTAAAGTCATATTTAGGAGAAACTTGTTTCTCATAAACATGTTTATTTTAAACATGTTTCGGCGAAATTGTATATGGTTACGTCAATTTGATTTGGGGTCTAAGAGTACAGTTCTGCCCGTGTTGTTATAAATGTACGTCAGTTCTTTGAATACTTGTCACCCCTTACAGCTTGAAAGTTTACTGCCAACCTAGTAAATCGTGTATAAGATTATGTTAAAGTAAAAGTCTGAAAAAAAAAGTTATCTTAATGTCACTTTTGGATTAAAAGGTTATTAGAATTAAATGAAGCTCGAAGAACCCAATAATCGTAGATTAAATGCAAATTCGAAAAGTTACTAGTTATTTATGGTGAGAAATATGCTCACCTTGTCTGTCTATTTCTTGTACTTTATTGTCATAGTTTTCCGCTGCTTTTCCAACTGCTATGACCTTTGTTGGCACTCTATAGTCAGACGGTAATTCACCCTGCCCTTTGGAGTAGCCTTCAGGGTAATTTGGCTGCCTGAAAGGTCCAAAGTTATTTTCACTCGGTGAGGGTGTGAATGCCGGATGTCCTTGAGATCCGGAGCCCTGAACTTTCTCGTGGCTCAACGTTGCTGGCCGCCGAGTTCCTTGTAAAGTATCGTCTACTTTAGAGAATTGTTTATTTGCATGTTTGTTAGAGTAGTCTTGGCTTTCTGATTTTTCACCGGACTCATCTACGTTATCAGCACCAGTACTGATATGGGGTTTATAATGTTCTGGGAAACCAGCAGCAAAGCGATGAACCTCGGAAATCTGTATATGTTCTTGGTTGCTAGGGAACGTGTCATTCTTTTGATTTAAGTTCTGTTCTCCGTTATCAAATTTGCGACCCCCTTCGGAATCTTTTGAATAGTCGTCTGTACCTATCTCGTTTTCCTCGTCTTCACGACTTTGGTCATTTTCCTTACTTTCTTGATGTTCTACAGAAAGTCTGAATTCCTGCCCTTGGGTATCTCCATGATTCATTTCCCCCGCAGATGTGCCATAATTCTGGCTTTGTTGCTCGTTTCTAGAATCCTTCTCGGAGAGGTGATATCCATAAGAAACGAGCGATGCAGGCTTTTCTGAGGCACCATTAGCTTGGCCACCCTGTTCCCTCAATAAAAGACGCCCATCATTGTCTGGTCTTGAGGATTCTGTCGGCTGAGATTCTTCAGTGTCATTGCCTTGAGGGTAACTAGCTTGAGATTCAAACTGGTGGCTTTGCTTTTCGTTTTGGGAGTAAGGCATCCTGACATTCTCCGACTGCTCGTTACTTTGTGAATACGATAAATCGTTTTCTTGTTGCGGGTTTGAATCTGTAGACGCGGCTTCGTTTTCAGAGGACGCCGTACTGTAATCTGAGGAAGGACCAATTTGACCGTTGTATGTCTCACATGTACATGGCACCTGTCTGTCTCGCACGATCCCCATGACATCTATGAAGCAAACAAATAAAGTAATGTTTCTTCAAGTGCAATTACCTAAGTTTAACGTGAAAGGATATAATTGTAACGTAATTTCGTTATCACAAGCCCGTGGTACGAACGAGGTAAATCTAATAGATAAATAAGGTGACACTGAAACAGCCAAGAATATACCAGGTAAGTGGAGCAGCTTATCATCGTTTTCTAGATTCATAAAAAAGCGAGTGTAAGACGAAAAATAATTATAATATAAAATTTGTAAATATTAAAACGTTAATCACGTTTTGGAACAAAAAGAGTACAATTTCATTTATAAAAGAGAGTTAAAGAGCCTGAGAAAAACGCAAATATTTTCCAAAAAAGGTTTTAAAACTGCAGTCAGGGATGGACATCAGTAATATAAATTCGAATTTGTCTTGTAAAAAACAAGGTTAGCTGTACCGGAGCGTAAGTCAAACAAGCAGCTATCAAGAGGATGATGTTGAGGTATTGGTTAAACAACCGTGGCGATTTTGGGAATCCAATTCAACAGAGATCAATTTCGAGGTTTCCTTGAAACATGTACATAAAACTTTCCCGGAAAGAAAGACAAGGATGTAAAGACAATGAGAAAGCCAGAAATAGAAAAGGGAGAAGTACAGAGAAATATATGAAAAATAGAGACAACCTTGGAACAAAGCTTGTTTTGGAACTTTTTTGCAAGATGTAACTGAACTACTTGGTCATGGGCGCCAACATGCTCTGATGGTTCACGATATAGTAGGTAAAGTACAAATTGACACAATTAAACCGGCGTTTTCTTCCCCACCATGACTACCTGTCTTCTAAGGCTTCCTACCTCTACAAACTCCTTGAATGATTTCATCCATAGCGTTTGGCAATGTGTCTAAGAATGCGGTAAACACGTGCTCGGACTTGGGCTCCGAAGCAACATTGATCAGCTCCCTGACATTGGCTTGCTTTCCTAAGCCGATAGCTGTAACCTTAACCCCAGAATCTCGCAGCTCCTCTCCAGGTGTTACCACGTCATCAGCTGATTCTCCACTGGAGAACAATATAAGGGCCCTTGGGGCATCTTGACGACCGGAAACAGCAAACAGAGATGCCTTCATTTGCAGAAGAGCATTTCCTGTGTAGGCCTTACCTCCAATATAGGGAGCAATATTTACAGCATCATCAAGCTGTTTGAAGTCGCTAAGGCCCTTGAGATCAAGAGCTGTCTTGACACTATCACCATAAGCCATAAGTCCAACATGAATGTTGCTTTTGTCAAAACCACGCGAAAATATTTTGATAAATTCAAGGACACGGGCATAATATGGCTGAGGAATGTTAGCTGAGCCGTCAACAAGAAAGGCGACGTCTGCTTTGGCCGAACATTCTGTAGATAAATTAAGATTGAGAAAAGTAATCAAATAGATTTATCAGCTATTCTGTATGTCTCGATCGAGACGGGTTAATCTTTGAAGTGTAAACGCTATAAATATTATTACATAATTCTCTCTAATCAATACGAAAGAGAAATCACATTTATCATTAAACACATTCGATATACCATTGAAAAAGAAAAACCTTCTAAAGGACGGTAGAAATCCTCTGGGGAAAGTGGAATAAATTGTTGTGATAGCACGATTGCATGGTATGACTCATACCATCCAATCGTGCTCTTTCATACCTTTTTGAAAAAAGTATGAAATATACCCTTGAGCATTAAGAACCAGTCAGAAGTAGATTTGAGAAACGAAATTGGGCTCCTACCGTACCTTTCTTTGGACATAAGCAGTCTTCAGTTGGCTCTGTATTATAGTAGTCAGATGTAAGATGAGCTTCACCATTATCCCTATCCCGAGAACGTCTGTTGCTTCCTAAACTTGAATTCGATTCTTGTTTCACCTCATCCTGAGTGTGTTCGATTTTTTCTTCGCTGCCCACCCTAATGGATCCTCCTGTATAAGCTTGTGTCATGCTCGTGTCATCATACTCAGCTCCCATGTTTCCATAAGACCCTGCTTGGCCGTCAGAGTTAACTTGTTGTAAAATATTTTGATCGTCATTATGAGCGAGGTCACTTATTCCTTGCATGGCCTCATTATCGTACACAGGTCTTGACTGTTGACTTGCATCCGGCATGGGTTGAGTTTCCTCACTGGGACTTTCCAGAACGTCCCCGTTTCCTGGACCATAATCGTCTCCGGCAGCACCATTAGGTTGATTTTGCATTTCAGTTTCTTCTCCAGGGCCTTGGAACTCTTCCCCATTGGCTTGTCCAAACTCTGTCCCGCTTAAAGTACCCGCTTTGGTTAGGTCCACCATGGGCACTGGCTCACCTTCTTCCAGTGGCTGCCCTTGGTCAGATTCCGATTTTTCATTAGTATTACCTTCCGTTGTTTGATGCAATTTATTTCCCTCAGCCGTGGGAGTAAGCTTACTCAACGCGTGTTCCAGTTGAGGGTATTTCTGTTGTAGTGTGGGTCCACCATCATCCTCCTTTTTTGGGTTAGTTTTCACTTGTTGCGAATTCATTTCAATCGTTGGCTTTTCTTTGCTCATTGATAGAGCACTTCCTTTCATGGAGGAAAGACTGTTGGAATTATCAACTTGTTCTCCATGCTGAGATATTGGGCCATGTAGCTTATTCGATATCTGCGAAGCCTCTCCAGGTTTCGTTCCCTGTTCTTGACTTTGTTTGTCAGATAACTTCGTTTGAGCCACCCCTTCGACCTCTTTCATAGCCTTCACCTTGGAATTTGGTACCATTGGGTTTTGCTGCAAAGCTGTAACCAACGGTTCCTTCATTTCTTGGCCCTTTGAATAATCCGCTTTGCCGGAAGGTGTCGCAGTCTGTTCGTCTTTTGGTGAACTTTGTAATGAGCTTGACGAACCTTCAGCTCTTGCAGCTGACACGTGGCTTGAATCAGTAACATCATTTTCTAAATGTTCTTTATACGTTGCTGGTGATTTGTTATGGTCTTCATCCTCTCGGTGATTCCCCATTTTCCCGTAGTCGCTAAAATGTGTAGGTGCATTCTTCGCATTGAGTTTTGCTTCTATTCCCTTGTTATTGCCCAAAATATTATCTGAATAATGCTGAGAAAATTGGTAATCTTGATTGTCATCCCCTGCTTCATTTTGTTTCATAATGTCAGGCTTCATTGCGTTTAATGGCGTGCCAATTAAGGTGATATATTTGGAGTTCTGTCCCTTTTCTGTTGCAGTCATTTTATTTGAATTAATATGATTAGTTTCACCCTTAGTAGGTGATACCATCAATCTTTCATCCGATCTGCCGTCACTTTGTTTTAAAGCTTCACCCAGTTTCTTATATTCTCCGCTAACAGAGTTATCGTTGTTTGAGAGCTCCTTTGTTTTGTGAGGCTGGAAGGATCCTTCAACCAGTCCCATCTGTTTTCCTGGAGGACTACCTACAGAAGCTGAGGAAGGGGAGTAGATGCTGCTGACATCTTTCCACGATGCAGCGCCTTGAACGGCAGGCTTCGAGCTCTCGCTCAAAACCTCCGGGTTTCCTTTCGGGTCCGTTAAAGGTAACGGTTTTCTAGAAAGTGGTGTCGGCTGTTTGAAGGCGTTACCTGCAACTGCAGTGTTCGTGCTGGGGATTCCAGGAGAGTTAGTCGTATCTTTGCTTTTGGAATTCTCTGAACCATGTGTAGGGTAGGGTACTAATTTTTGAAACGCCGCAACCTGTTTGAAATTTTTGATGTCTTCACGAGACATTGGAATGTATTTTCCTTCCACTTTGTTAGCATTACCATTGTCGTTGAAGCTGTTCTGTTGCATCGCACCATGGAGATTCTTGGTATATTGTACATCTGTGGCATATTTGTCTTGGTTACCGTGAAAAGTTTGTCCACCTTGTTTTGGTGGGAGTGGGCTATTACCAGCGCCTTCAAGTTGTCGTACCTGACCTCCATTCGAAAATCGTGCACTGTGCGATTCTGGGGTCCCAACTGCAAATTTGCCTGGCAAAAAATGACAAAAGAGCTAGTTTACAGAAGCAACCTGATCATGAAAATCAACTCTGTGTATTGCTATTATGTGGTAGAAGGGGATACGCGATGAGCTCTAATGAAACATCCTCAATCGCTTTAATTCAGACATCTTTTAAAAAAAATTTCCATTTAACGAAATATTTGGGCTGGAATTTTCTGTTTGTAAGAGCTTGTTCAAAAAGAGTTCACTCTCCTTTTGCTTCCGTTCCCTCATTGGTCCTGTTCCCCAATAGAATCTACGGTGTCCTTCGATACTCTTTGTAATCCTGGCAGTCTTCAAAATTCCTGGGAGTCAAAATCCCAGTTCTTTCTTGTAATTGATATAGGGCGTGCTTAAAACAAACTCGACAGTGGTTAGCTGTCAATAACTGTAATGGTTAACCCCGGAGGAATACTCCCTTATATGGGTTATATAGGTATGTGCGGCCCCAAAGGGTAAGGTTTTTCAGTCGTTTTGGTCATGAATAGGGTATCGACTTTGGTCATTTTGGTCTCAAATAGGGTATGGTTTTTTCACGGTAGTCTTGAATTGGGTATGTTTTTTTAGAAGAAGCTACTTTTTCATCATTATCGACTAGACAATCATCAAAAGTCCTTCATAAATTATGTTTAGGGCAACTGTGCTAGCCGCAACGGTCATAAATAGGGTGCTGCATTTTTGGTCACGTCATAAATAGGGTTGGGGAAAATTGCAGTTTTTGGTCATAAATAGGGTAAGGGTTTTGGGAAACGGGCCGCACACCCGCACCCAATTTTTCCGTGAGTACCCCCGGGGTGGTTAACCCTTACAAATACCCATATCCCACATTCACTATTAACCGTAGTGCCATTTCGCCATTTCGCTATTCCGTTTTCAAAAACGCGCGTTGACATATATTTAATCATCAATACTGAGTTGTCGACTGGATATGCACAAGATATTTTTGTCCCTTTTCTATAATGGACTCGGAGAAACGACGAGTATGTTATCTCAGGCGGCTCTTCATTTCCTGTCGTTCGCGTCTATTGACCATGTTCAACACGTAACATACTGCTTGCAATTACTTCAAATTGTCGTTCATACTTTAGTAATTTGCAATTCTGCTTCTATATAACTGATTATGCTGGTTCTTACCACTACATAATTTGACGTTGCAATCTTGACTCTCTACACTGGGGCCCAGGCTTCTACAATCTCTTCCACCATTGGAAGGAAGTGGATTTGAACATTTTCGCATTCGCCTTCTAACACCTCCACTGCATGTTTTACTGCATTGAGTCCATGGAGACCACTCACTGTAATCACCGTTTATAGTTTTTTCCGGTTCCACAAAACTGTAAATATAAAGTGAGTTTGAGATTTTAACATAATGTGCTTATCTCTATATATAGTTCTCAGGAGTAATCAACACTAATGGCGTTTAGGTAAATATTGGAACTCAAAGAAAGGTAGATTATCGCAGGTTTAAAATCACACTGTCTGACGTTACCAGCATTGATTAAAAACCATGCAACAAATGTCCTAAAATATAGGTTGTTTATGAAAATATGTGTTGCTTAATATTCAGTATTTTGTTCAAGCATGAAAGAGTTGTCTCGCAGGACGTTTTACCGATATACTTGTATACTCCAGGGACCACCTTTACCGTCACCTGACAAAAATAAAAGAGAGAAGTAAGGTAGAAAGAGTTCCTTCACATAGTTATAAAACAGAAAAACTGAAAACATAAGCGCACATATGATTGCTTTCGACAGCCAATTGAAAACTTCTAGTAGTTATTAGTAAGGGAAGCGGTGATTGGGGATAGAGCTGTCATGAAAATGTCGTAGTTTCGTGCCTCGCACCCAGAGTTACTCGTGATTTAAGATGTGTCAGTTCTTGTTCCATTTTGTTTCCGCCCATTACAGGAAATATAAACAACTATACGATTCTATCTGGATAGAAATGCACCTTAGGTATTATATATGGTCCTTTTTACCATGGTGCCACCCTTAGCAACTGTTACTTTGTTATTTATTTCGTTGCACATACCTTTACAGTCCTTGGAAGGTCCATACTTGCGATAGCGTTTCTCTCCATCAGCACTGGCAAAACACTGGCCTCCATTTTCGATGCCAAATACCTTGAGTCCCTTATCCCCTGCTGCTCGTGCGCACTTAAAAAGAGCGTGACTCCTTCCTTTATAATTAGGATCCATCAACAAGTAGTGATCTCCTTCTAAGGATGGAAGGCCTCGTGCCCATGCATCTCGCCAACAACCCAGGCTTTCAAACCCTGTGGAGGGAGGTTTTTTATAAATCCTTAAGTATTATTTCTTAGAGGTTCTAGATTATAGATGAAAGCAGTTACGAGGTTACAATGACGTTACTTTGCTCAGCCCTCAAATGGTTGAAAAAAGGTTAAGTAACCTGTCTACCCAATCAGAGAAAACGTGTAATTAGCAATCTAATCAACCGAACCGAGAGTTATAAGTCTCAGAGGCGTGTTCGCACGCTTTAAGATAGTTTGCATGGTTTTTCGTTCAGTTCTGACTGTTTTATTGGGTAAGTTAAGTTTATTGTAGCCAAGAACTTGATTGATTATTCTTTATATCGAGGGACCGTAAAAATATGTACTCTAAAATCAATCCAGTTCTGCGTGTAATATGGTTTCCATTATTAGCGAGCGGTCATTTGTTGTCTAGGATGCAGCTCACAGCATTCATGTTAACGAATTTGTATCTTCTACGTCTTGTGTGAGGAGGTGCTCAATTAGCCGTGTTGTCTTACCTAGATTCATTTATGTACCAGCTGAATTAGGTATTGTATAATACAAATTGTAATAGTAGAGATAACATTTAGGTTCACCTACTTTGGCCATTGACTTCAAGTTCTCCCGTTATTTGCTGTCTTTTTTCCAATTTTGCAAACTCTTTATCTTCTTCAGTTGTCGCTTGCCCTTAAAAGTAAAATTGCACGTAATAAGATTGAAGTAGCTTGAACGGAATTTATCGAACTGATAACGTATTATAGTCCATGAGCCAAGGCCAAAAAAATACATTGAATACATTGGACTAATAGACCATAGCAACAGAAAAACGTTGCGAGAGATACCGAACGAACCTGGAATATTGCAAACGCAACAGACCTGCACTCGCCCTTTCTCTACAATACTCTTTTTCGCAGTTTATATTTAAATTCGCTCTTTTTACGCCATTTTAGCAACAGCAGACCATTTCACTTAAAGTTAGTTCAGTAAAATAGCAAAACAAACAATGCTCATTACGAAAATGTGACTGACAATCTACAGTTTAAATGCATTTCAAAAGGATTTCTTTCTGTAGACCAAGGTACAGCCACCAAAATATACCAGCATGAAGCGGATTCTACTGTGAAATGAACTCCCACTAAAATATAGAGATATAGTAAAATATGTCGGCCATTATTAAATCTTCGATTCTGATTCCATCTTTCCCACTTTGAGCACTTCATAAAGGTAGTTGACCTAAACACAAGAAATTACTTCTTTAATAAACGCATTTCAGTAGGACATATTTCATTTTCACATCTACTGCCTAATTACCTTTGTCGATTTTGTTGATGTACCTGCCATCCACTTTGTTCCATATCACATTTGCCAAGAGAAAAACAATGACCCACATGTTGAACTGTGTTTGCCCCAACAAACTTTGATATTTCTCTTCTTACGGCTTGGAACGGTCCAGGCAAATCTCGGTTCACTAACATTTGCCCCAGAAAAAACAAAAACACAAACATCAGTAGCTGAGGAAGGATATTGAAGGAAAACTTAGTCTACCACCTAAAAACGAATGATGTAACTCGTACCACTTTAGACCAAGAGAGATCTGGCTGGTTCCGGTAAAACAAAACAATGAAAACAAAAACGTCTGTAACTGTTTTGTTTTCGAAGGGACCGGCTCAAGAAATGTGAATATCGTTACCTTAAATGGCAAAGGGAGGCATTCTGATATTTGTCAATGTCCGTAAATCGCTTTTTAGCACGACTTAACCAAGAGGAAATTCATAAATTTCAGAGTCCTTGATGACAAATGATCAAGAACAAATTTGTCTCGTGAATTTTTCATAAAGAAATTCTTAAAAATTAATAGCTCGTAACCTAACAACCGTAAAAGGAGACCATAAACTCTATTTCCCCTCTTAAAAATTTACGAAAGGCAAATACGCCGGGATAAACAAAGAAACGGCTTCTTAGCCGGGCAGAAAATCATTGTCAAAGGACCAGAAGGCGACATTAGAAAATCTATGTTGTGAAGAAAACTGGGTAACTTTTTCTTTTAGGACAAAGGAGTGATTTACTCAACTACACCATTTCTGGTTTTCGTGCAAAGTTCAACTCCTTAATTTCGAACTAACTTTTTTGTGCCATATCAATAGATTGTCCTGTACGCAGGCACTGAGAGTAAAGATTGTCGTGAACATTAAGGGAAGATCACATCAATGATTTTTGATCATTTCTTAACTAACTTTGTGAGTGTTGCATAGCAAAGTACTGGTAGAGAAAAATACGTTAAAGACGCGGTAGATTGGCAATAGCTGGTGATACGGGTAACAGCAGTTCCGAATTGTTGAGCCCAATGAGAAACGGTGACCCGTAACATCTCAGTCCATAGACACGTGACTTTTAGCTGTTAAACAAACTTATCTTCTTGTTTTGTAACAGAATCAAACCGCCAAAATCGACCCGCTAAAAGAATAAAAGTTTTTAACCCCGAACCAGTTTTACGTTTGCAGTTTGTTCGTTATGTTTCGTTTGTATAGTATCTTAGTGATTGTTTGGAAAAAATAAGAATGCTGTAATTTTGGGAGAGGTTTTCGCTTTAGTTTATTGTAATAACAAATAGACGGGGTTGATCAAATCCATGACAGCAAATCGACTAGGTAACGATTATGGTCGATCCTCGTGTGGGTTCACATTTTATCCGCCTTTGGGCAATGTGGAATTAACATATCACTTACCTGGTCATACCCCTGTATTGAATTCCATCACAAAATCTTAAGTCGACGTTTTTAAACCACCCCAAGCATGTAATCATGTTTCACAGTTGACATTTTCTTTTGGGGCTAGCCTCAAGTGTCAACTGTCCTTTTTTAACATCGATGTTCATTATGTTCCCGATCATGTGCTCTGGTTTGGGAGCAAAGGGAAATGATTGCCCAATCGGAAGTAGGTAAGCTCTCGTTTACAGCATGCTGGAAATTCTGTCAGTTGCGGCAGGAATCCTAACAAATTAGAATACAAGTTGGGGAATATACACAACTAGTGATGACGTTTCAATGTTGCAAATGTTAATACAATCCTCGGACTCTTGCTTCCCTTCCTTAAAAAGGGTGGTGGGATAAGAGAGTTTAGGGACCTTACTGGACTATGGTAATACAATCAATCAATCAATTAATCAATCAATCAATCAGTCAATCAATCAATCAATAATTTTTTTTGTTAATTTACACATTACAGTTGGACTGGCCCGCGGATACTTGTGCTAATCTGGCCGGGCCAGTCTATCAATAGTTACAAATGTTGTTTTTTACCAATAAATAGAAAAATAGAAAGTTAGGAAAAAAAGTCAATAAAATAATAAAAAGAAAACGAATGAAAAGAATGATAAAAGAAGTGAGGGGTTATAATACATGATATGATACTACGAACAGTAACAGATGTAGCCAGCTGCTCGAGATAAAAAGTGTGGTCCTGCGTGGTGGTCATGGAGTCTCGGCGAACAAAGAGAACGATGGGAAAGAATATTTTTCTGAAGAATACAGGAAGTCTCTTTTGGAACAGGCTTGGAAGCATTTTGTTTGTGTCCATGACAAACGTTGCGTGTTCGGTTAAACAGGGAAACCTTCTTGGGAAATCTACGGACTTGGCCATCGTATTTATAGCTCTCATGTTCTTATAACCCAGTTTGGTTAGTATGAACGGTGAATCTTTCCAGCTCTTTGAGTCAAGGTCAAGGTCAAGACCGGACAATCTCGGTTAATAAGATATTTATTATATATTCAAAATAAGGTCAACCAAAATTTATAGAATAGTATGAAAGTACAAAATCAAAAGGGCATCACAGACGAAAAACCTGGGCAAAATAGGTCATAAACCTATTGCATACTTGCAATGGTCACAGCCATTTTGTTCAAGAACGTGTGATTCAACAGATTACGTTATTGTAAGTAACTTTGCTCTATTAACTTTCACAGAATTTCTTCGAGATGTATTTCTTCCAGATGTGTAATCCATTGCAGCTCACTCGCCAGCTGCTCTTAATTTTTTTCCCGCTTTCTTCTCTTTAGTTCATCGGAGATGAATGTTATGAGTTGATCTTCGGCCGCTCTTTGTACATTATCACTATAATGCACGTGATCTAATGTACCGTTAGGATATGAGGCGGTCATGGGATACACGTCCAGCACAGGGATACGAGCTTTACACATAGCACTGACTGCATACTTATGGAACAACTCCAGTCTCTAAGGGAGTGGAGCAACAGGAAAGGTTAGTATTTGGTTTTAAAGATTTCTTCCGTGATTCCATGAAAAGTAAACAGAACCGTCAACAGCTTTGCTGTTTCTAGTGTAAAGTATAAAGCTGCTTATAGCTCACCACTCAATTTTCTCCGATTCTTATTGGTTTTAATTGGTTTCCGGACGCAATAGTATTCATCGGTGGAGAGACACTATCTACCCATAGTGTCCGTCCGAGAAAAATACCCGCATGAATAGTACTCGTCCGTGAAAAGTTTTCACGCTGTACCCAAATTCAGGCTGTGCGCATGAATAAATATTTGATTGATCCGCGTTCAGTGGGTTTTGTCTGCCGTTTTCCTTTTCAAATTTTGCATTGCGATTTCACGCCTTTCATCTAAAAAAGCTGAAAGTAATTTAATATGATTTTTGAACTAGAGCGGGAAAACATTTAGCGTGGTGAACAATGAAGACATTAGTAACGCTGTGCATGGACACCGTATAAACAATAGAGTGTTTCTGTGGAGGAACTATCGGCTGATAGCTACCCCGCTGAAATTTGATGTTCTCGAAACAAATATTTGCCCAAGAAGAAGCCTCGAGGGCAAATACGCTAGTTTTAAGAACATCAAAGTTAGAAGGAGGAACTATCAGACCGATAAACACTCTATTGCATTCTAATTTTATGGGATGCCTTATATCATTATTATACCTGATGAGTATGGAATCTCCAGTGAGTTAAGTTTGTAGGAAGTTCTGCATACATTTTATGAACATTCTCTTTTTCTATGGACGTTGTTGTTTTCCAAATAGGAATTGCCATGTCTCCGTTCTTCTCAATAGTCTTGCTCTTTAAAAGTTTCACAATATTATCTATGAGGCGTCTGTAGGTTGTAAAATTTAGCGATATGGAGAAATGGACTCCGAGGTTGAAGAGAAATACACTGTTGTGGGTCGTCATATCCGGAGAGTCAAGAATGTCAGCCATGTGTTGGAGGACAATGGTCTCGTTGAAGTCGTTTGGCTCAAACTTTGTTTTTGCTTCTTGTTCGCTTGTCAGCTGAGAAGTTAACGAAAAGAAAGATATTTAGTCTGCTCAAAATTGTTTCTTTTTCCCTTTGCAAGTAAAAGAAAAATATTGAGCAGAACAACAGCTATGAAGAAATATGACAGAGTTTTAACAAAGACATTTTCCACTCAGACTGGGAGGAGATTCCTTTATTTCATTTTCTACGTGTTTCTGTCGAATTACAGAAACAGTTGTGGAGCTTTGGAAAGTTTGAAATCTGGAAGGTGAGGAGAGAATGTGCAGGAAAACCCTATTGGCACCCCATCCAAACTTCAACTTAAAATCGAGGAAAAGCGAGGAAAGCTAAACGGAAAAGTGAGATAATAAAATACTAAGAGATGTTTTAGCTCCATAATGATAAACCAATTAAATGTTTCGAAAATTGGTTGATTGAAAATAACCTGTTGGTCTTCTCATTGGCTGTCCAATCTTCTGCAAGTTTCTCGTTATGGACAAAAGAGATAAGTTAAGACAGTACTAACAGATATGCATATAACCATACCTCGTATACCCACATATAAGAGCTTGTGCACTTTTGAAAGTGCTTTTTACATATTCCTCGCGATTGAAGTGATTTTAAGAAACGTTGAGAGACAGAATCACCATAAATCCACAGTGTATCTGCCGGTGCAACTTGCCTCCCTTCAACTATCGTTGAATTGGAACCTGATTAAAAAAGGAAAGGAAACATTCTCTGAAACGAGCTTTTGACAGGTATTGATTTATTGACAACCACTCTAACAAGATATGTCATGGTGTCATTGTTTAAAAACTTCTGTAAACCAAACTTTATTCATTCTTCTGTAACTTAACTGTTGAAAAAAGAATTGTAATTAAACAAATAAAGGCAAAAAAAGAAAAAAAAGATATGTCTATGGGTCAGACGGGGTTTGAGTGTTGTGGAGTAGAGACTGATTGAGGAAAGTGAAAGTGAGGGGAGGGGAGAAGGGAAGGTTGGAGAGGAAGCCTTGCAACTTAAAAGAGCTGTACTTTGTTAAATTCTGCAGGCTTGTAGCTTGAAACATAATTAATTATTTGTGTTTATTTGTGTTGATTCATGATTACCTCAACTATGTATTAACTGGATTCTCATCAATATTAATATCAGTAACTGTTTAAAACGAGTCGGCTTTAACCACATTTATGGCCCTAGACGAAGCCTGCAAAAAATTATCTTGTGTCCTTCAAGGCTTGTTGTTAAAATGAGAAGTAATATCTTACCCTGTGCATAAGGCCGCCAAACACCGCTGATCCATCTACCAAATCCATTCTGTAGAAGGTTGCACGAAACACCACAATTCATTGCTGTGTTCGCTGCATGGGAATCATTAGATGCAAATTTGAAAAGTGCAAACTGTGTTGAAGTTGGCCTATTATTAATGTTAACACAGAAATAACTTAATATTTCGCAGAAAATCTACCATAAGGTGAAGAAATAAAGTTTAGTTTAGTCAAAGGTGTGTTTCAATGTCTCTGTCTATCTACTAATCTGCTCACCATTAACCTTTTCATCTTCAACAATGAATACATCTGTATTATATACCAAATAAAAAAAAAACAACAACAAAACATTCCAACTTTAACTGTTTAGCAGCCGTACCTAGAGAAGATTGTGTCAAAGAAGCATCAGTGATGAGGTCTCCATTTTGTTGTACTGAGAAAGTGAAGGTCGATTGCCCTCCAAGAGATTCCAAGATAGAGTCATCACCGATGTATCCCAAGATTCCGTCAGGCTGATATTTGCCTTGGATTGTTCCTATTCAGTAAGCACAATCTGTTAATTTCCAGGCGTATTAAAAGCGTTCCGAATTCTAACTGATGACCTGTATTCCACCCAAACATAGTTGTGTTTCTCAACGAGTTCATTTGGAAGAAAGGCGACAATTTTCTTCCCCGTCCTTTTCATGAATTTTCACACGGAACACTCTAACAACACAAACCAAGCCGAGTAAAGTATTGGTCTTGTTTAAGTTTTGATTTTAATTTCGGTTTTCAATCCTGATGCTACCAGTAGAGTTGTTAATTTCCCCTGACTATGTGATGAAGAAAGTCCATCATTTGTCCTCCGCCTTCCCTAACGTTTCTTAGGTTATTTCATTCTCTTGGGTGAAGAGGGACACGAGTTATGAGAGTAAAAAATATATCTTATAGTGTCCAGACCTCTGATGAACCAATCCACTGGTGGTTCTCGCAGACCATCACACAGAGTAAAATCCAGTGTTATCTGAGCAGTGTAGGTACCAGGCTCCATTACCAAGAACACCACTTCGTACATTCCATTGTTGTGGTCCCATACTTGCGGCGCGAGTGATGCCGGGCCTTGTCTGATGTAGATTCGCCAAGCGTCTCCACCGGAGGTTTTAATGCGACCATTTTTTGTGACGGATTGAATATAGAAACGACTGAAGTGACCTAATAAATAAATTGTAGATACGTGTTTTAAAATATATTCCGACAGCAATGCATATTTTGAGTTGTTAGCTATAGGTTAGCTGGTTGCAGCTATTGGCATACTTGTCCAGCATCAGGAACCCATCACTAGGAGCATGCAACTCTCATAGTAAGCCTATGTCGCAGCATTTTTACAGCCCGGTCTATTTTTAGGCTGCAGAGCAGGTATGAGATATTTCATTCTCTTTACTTACCTGCTGGCAGTATCTCCCAACCTTTAATAAAACTTCTCCTCGCATCAGTCCTCCTGTCCGAGTTAACTTGTCTTTGGTTCCAGGCTACTTGACCCTCGCAAGGCTTGGCCATTGTTTCCCAGTCTACGCGCCATCTATGCATTCTACACCACTGCTTGTGGAAATCCCTTATGATAGTTTCTTTAACTCCACATATGGGTTTCACGTTCGTACCCAAATAATATAATCTCCACGTGATATGCAATGTTGTTATGGCAACTCCAAGGAGAAGGATGTTGACCAGGCGTGGACAGAAGATTCGATGAGCTCGGCATCCCATTCCTAGACAACGAATTAAAAGTAAGACATTCTTTTCAAACAAGGCAAAAATGACTGTAGTACTGCGTAGTTTTGTAATTGCAATCAACATTTTGCCGTGAGATAAGTGAGACATGATTCGTACTGATGCCACACTGTTTGTGTATTTATTGAACACTAAATTCTGGCATCGGGTTTTACGTGACGGCAATTCATTGAGTTTTCTACAGTAGTTTAATTTGAATTAGTATACATTTCACAAGTGAATAGTGCTTTCGCGCATTCTGACTGGCTGGCTCACAGGTGATCTTTTAGGGTGGCACTCGAAGAAATTGCAAAAAAATGTCATTTCAGTTAGTGTTATCTTTTTAGGGCTGATTAAAGCCTGGACTGTCTGGCCGGGTTCGGTGGTTTATGATTTCATTCAGAGCGTTGCAGGTTCGGTGACCGCTAATCGAAAACGTGCGGGCTCTGGGAACGAGACTTCTTTTGAGAGAACTGACTCAACATGCCAAATGCTGTAGATAACGAACAAGGTACAGTTCTTACAAGAACAAACTAGCCATAGGATTTTTGTTGAAGTATTAACCTTCAGCGCAGGAGTTTAACTGAGTATCTGAAATAAACCTAAACAAGAAAAGAAATGGCCAAAAGGTTTTACTCCAACGTTCTGTTTCGGCTTTGATATCCATGCCGTCAGAACAGCTGCAGACAAACGGTTAAAAATGTAAGTGGTTAAGGACCAAATAAATTTTTGCTGACATCTTTTTCACCGCTCGCATCCCCTCAAGCGACACTAGAATATAGTTTGTATCGACGAAGCTACAAATAAGAACAACTCGCCGTTGAACTTCGCGCATTTAAAGGGATTTTGCATTTTGGACCGCGTTAGTTCGCGTTGTTCGAAATCCGGTTAACGCTTACCAAGAATCAAGAGTTAACCAAAATATTAATCTCATAATTCTTGTGCAAAAATGCTTTTCACTGCATATGTCTTGTGTAGTTTGAGATTATTCAAATTCAGAACTGAAGGCCAGACAAAATAAACAGATGACCCTCACCGCAAGGTTACAAAACTCAAATCAAAATTTCGCTTATCCTGGGTTACCTTAATGGGGCTTTGAATAACTCGGCTGATAATCACAAAGCAATCTCAACAAGGAATTTAAAAGAAAAAAACTCACATCAATCTTGGTAAAGATCCACCGGATGGAATAGAATCAGTCGTTATTGCACTTTGCAAATAAACAGATTTTGTGGAAAAGTGTGTTGTTGTTCTTAGTTGTTGCTAGGAAACCAAACTGCCTCAAGAAACCTTTGCTAAACTCTGCAAGGAGAATTACCATACGCATGCCTGCGGAATAAAACTTTGTGATTAAAAGAACAAAATGAAGCAGAATTTTGATGGAAAGAAGGTAAAAATTTCACTACAAAAGTTGTAAAAATTTCAAATTTCGGAAAATATTTTAGAGTTGTGTTTCCGCACTTTTGACAATTTAGTGAGTTTGTCAATTTTGATGAATCAACATTCCTACTTGTTAGTTCACAGTTGCTTAGTAAAACGGAAAGACAAAAAGCTCAGGTTTAAAAAATTCACCTTACTATTATGTACATTTAAATAAATAAATGGTCCAGAAAAGTCACTAATAAAACAAAAGTTCTTTGTAAATTATCTTCAGTTTCTGTATTACACGCCAGCAGCCAGTTATTAGAAATCGAGCAATTGCCTTGCAATTAAAGTACCGTGCTATTAGCGTACCAATCAGGATATACAACACAATACACACCGCCTACATCTGGAAGCGCATAGATAGAAGCCCAAAATCTCCGTACAGGCCAAGGAATAATTTCTATTCCCCTTGCATAAAACTTGTGAAACCAATGATCGAAAGTTTTGTTTTCTACTCAAATCCTCTAAAACGAAATTTTTTTCATTAAAAATAGTTGCCTTTGCACTTTGGTCGGCAGACCTGCACAAAATGGTAAACGTATGTACGCATTCTTATTAGGACCGGTAAAAATGCATTTTGTTTTAAAGAAGAGCTGCAGTGTGGGTGGAGAGAGGCGGTGGCGGGGGGAGGGAGAGGAGGGTGGGGGGGAACGGAGGGAGCCCTAAGGTGACAATGCAGGCGATATTAGTCATCCATTTTTTGGGGGGTGGGGGTGGGGAGAAATGGCGGATTAATTCAATTTAACCTGTTCTGTTTCAATTTTTTCACAGTTGTCGATTTTATGGTACCTCTTAGGATAGCTTTACATTGGAGGAAGTAAATGAATAAGACTTTAATGTTTTCACGATATGAAATTTGAATAGCCTTCTTTGTAGAACTTACCTTATTGTACCCATAACAGTTTGAAATAGCTTACGAGAAGATCTTCATCTTGATGCGCTGTGTTATCAGTTTAACAAATTGACGTCAGTTTTTTATGCGTCTGTCCTCTTATTGATGATAAATTACGTCATAACATTGTCAAAGTGGCTGTGGAACCACGAGCCGCAGGCGAGTGGTTCCGCAGTAAACTTTGACAATGTCATGACGAAATTTATCATCAATAAGAAGACAGACGCATAAAAAAATGATGTCAATTTGTTTTTTACAATATCAAGACCCCAAACTGGTCAAATGCCGTTAATGAATGAGTGGAAAAGACGCGTAAACTTGCCGTAAACAAAGATACGTGAACTTTATTCAAAATGACGCGAACATTGTCAATAGCTTTTCTCGCTCTTTGATTGGCTGCTTAAAAAAGTCCATAAAAACTCATGGTTAAAAAGTTGACAGTTTGACAGCTGAAAGTTGAACTTGAAAGCTTGCATAAATTAAAATTTTATCCGTCTATACTCTTATTGACAATTGTTCAGCTGCCTGATGAGCAAAAAAGAAAGTTCAATTCATCAGATCTTAGCTATCAGGTTAAAAAAGAAAACGAAACAAAACTACAACAACAACAACAACAACAACAACAACAGCACTGAACAACAATAAACACAAAAGAATAACGAAACAAAACAACGGCATTTGTCAACTACAGGTAATATGTGAACCAATATGAGCGGTTTGTTGCCCCATTTCAGATCATATGAGTGATACTCTTGAGAATTCTTCCTTTTAAATTTTCAAACAGTAATGTGTATATGAATGAATAATTTTTAGATGGATAAAAGAATAATTCTCTAGAGAATATGACATGGTCTGTAATGGGAAAACAAACTGCCCAAGCTAAAGAGGTCTATTCTCAACTATGTTTCAATGGATTGAAACTCAATCAGTGATTGTGTTGAATTTGGATCGATCTCTTTGATATTGAGGGCCGAGTTGAAACTGAAATCCTTCGTCGAAAGTTTATTAATTGCCGACCAAGTTAATAGTATTGTAGGGTCACATTTTGATCATAAGCAAAATAACAACCTACTCTAAAAGAGTGAAAAAAGGTTGGTGAAAGATTGTTACCTGTGCTGCGATTGGCGCTCGAGATTAACCGCTGTTTTCTGCGGGAAAATTGTGTTCTTTATGCCATATAATAATTCGTTTATTGAACAAAGCTTGTTGCGTATTTAGGGACCTCCGGTAACATTAATTCATGGGTAACTTTGTTTCGTTACCATTTAATGTGGTCTTTTACACGATTGAGATGAACAAATTATAACAATAATCATTTGTCAACGACATGAGCCCTTTTGATGAGTATGTCATTATGGTCTTAGAGCCAATGTCGAGGCAAAATATTGTTTACATAGAAAGACGAAGAAAACAAAACAAAAAAACCCCACGCTTGGTCGATAATCCGTATCTATCATAATTAGATGCAAAATGAAAAAAATCTATAGCTTTTTTATGCAAGAATCGATTGCTCATACAGAGTGACTATTGACGATCCAAATGGATTTTTTTGTGGCTCTGATGAGGGTAGCTTACAGTTGGAAAAGAAAGCGAAGTCGGTCGTACATTTCAGTGTTGAGTATGACTTTTCTTGCGGGGTTTTTATATTTTGCCGCGGGGCCAGTTTTTGTCGACCAAGCAAGACTTGAGAGAGAACTGAAAGTCAATAACATCGCCTTTGTCATGCAGCTGAAAGCGGTCAACAATGGATATCTTTACGCTTATAGATTCAAACACTGCATAGCATCCATTTGTAAACACTCCAGTATTGGTCTCACAGTTCACATCTTTGCTAATTCTTTTGGTAAAAGCCAGTCGTCGAAAATTCTTGAAGTACTAGCTGCTAATTGCGTGAATGGCTTCAGTGTTAAATTCTACGATGTTGATGAAGTGTTAGAAAAAGTTTTACCATCTATAAACGTGATTCAGGTGAGTAAACTTTATGTGAGACGATGAGTGATTATTTTCATTGTATAGTAGTCATTGATCTTTATAACACCTAGATATGCACCTTTACATCTCGGATATTAGAATCAATTGTGTGTACGTTGGGTATTCATGGGGTATTGAATTCACTGCAAAACATCATAGATTTTCTTGCTCTCTTAAAGCCATGTGTCCACACACATACCCCTTGACGTTTGTGAACGCGTGCGATTTTTCTACGTCCACACGACTCCGGCGATCGTTTTCGGATAGTTAATGTATGAGTTTTAAACGCTCAAAACTCTATCAAACGAAGAAGCCTGGGTAAGAGACTGGCTTTATAAATCTCCGTACGTTGCGGGTGCGGATCGGAAAAGGGAGGGATTTGATTTCTGTTTGTGACTTTATCTAAAGCTTAAACGTTCACAAAAACTAAAAGCATATGCTTGGACATACGTGCACATGTTTGATCAAAATTGACATGATCAGCCATGTCGCCCCATCTCTGACCATGTGTGCAAACTCCGACGGAGTTTTTCTTTCAAGATTTTATCATATTTACGCGAATCGGAATACAGAATTAGCAATTATTGCCTAAATTTTGCGTTAATTTTGTTGTGGTCAGAAACAGGGGAGAAACAACTTCAATTTTAGCTGCTCTGTTCCAATCGCCCGTTTACGTTATTTGTCCTATTTGACTTCGGTTTCTTTAATTTCTGAATGCCAGTTTGGTTTGTTTGTTTTTATCTTTATTTTTCAGGACGCTATTGAAGTTGGCGGTCGCAATAATACAAGAGAGGCTCTCTTCTATCTTCCCATTTTCATGAATCTTATTCTTCCTGGAGATGTGTCCAGGGTCATTTTGTTAGATGTAGACTTCTTTTTTTACACTGACATCAAGCAGCTATTTGATCATTTCGACAACTTTAGAAACACAACTCTCTTTGGTTTAGCTTTGGTGCAAGAGCCGGTTTACAGAAGGGACTTTGAAAAATACAGAGAGGAGCATCCGGGAACAAAGATAGGTGATCCACCCCCCAATGGCAGGACGGGATATAGCAGAGGTCTCACCATGATTCACCTCGATAACATGCGAAGATCAGAGCGTTACTATAGTATCCTGTTGTACAACGAGGTAAAAAAATACGCAGAAAAATATCAATTTCAAGGGACTCGAGCTCAGCAAGATTTCTTTGTACTGTTGGACGCAGAACACCATGAAGATCTGTTTTACGTTGTTCCCTGTCAATGGAATCGTCAGTTATATCGCGGTCTTTCACGAGATGTTGATTTTGATAAGTTTCATAATTGCCCAAAACCTATTCACGCCTACCACGGAAACGGTGTAGCAAGAATGCCCACGATGAATAATTTTCATCAGTTTTTGTTTGACTGAGATGGACGAAAAAGAGCTCAGCTTAGAGAAAAGCCGGTCTGGGTTATTTTCCCGGGAGAAAAACTTGGTGGGGGTGTGCGGCCCGCTTCCCCAAACCCTTACCCTATTTCAATCGAAAATCTGCGATTTTTCCTACCCTATTTACAGACCTAACCTTTAAATCAGTACCCTATTTCAGACCTGCCTGAATAGCCTTCCACTGCTTTTCCCTGTCCTTCTTTCAAAGACTTGAAATTAAGTTGGATAGACCACATTCAATTGCTTCCATGAACGTCATATCCTTAAGCATATCCGAGGACAAAAGCTGAATGAAAAATATTTTTGTGGTACTTGAACTCAGCAAACATTTGCTCTGCGAGTTGTGTCGTTGATCGCGCGCGAAGTCATGACGTATAGTCAGTACTTGTTTGTTCATTGGTTAATGTGTATTTACGTCACCGGTGGAAAGATCCACCGGTAAAATTTGGCGCGCTGCAAGTGGGAAAAGTCCTTTCCAACGGCGAGACCAACAGGCCAGGGATGAATTATTGGAAAGAACTTTAGAAAGTCTATCTTGGAACATCACATACTTATATAGCCCATGTAAGGGAGTACCCTAAACCTCTTCGCTACAAATAACGTATACAAGGTTCTTAGGAATTTAAATGCATGAAACAGGACGATTTTGTACATCCTCAAGTAAAAAATAAATAAATAATAATAATAATAAAAAAAAAACAAATAAGGTCTTACGAGATCACCGGTGGTTGAAATACAAGGACGAAATTATATATTACTACCAAATTAATAAGGATCTGAAAACGTGTATAGGGCGGGTGTCTGGAAAACCCGAATAGCGGATAGCGAATAGTACGAATAGTCCCAAATAGTGCGAATGGTGAGGAATAGTCGTCAATAGTCACCACTTTGGTTCAGCACTGATCTGGATCCGTTGAAATTTATCACAGGGAGCAATAGCGTTTCTCTGCGGACGCTAATAGATTCGACAAAGCACGATCTGTGAAAAAAAAACAACAAAAAAAAACAATACAGTACAAATGTGAGACAAGTGGTCTGTGATTAGTTTATCAACTGAAAAGACACAAACGAGCTGATCTGATAACTGGTTATAAAACTTCCCGTGAACAAGAACGCCTAAGCTATATCTTCCGTTAATTATCCAAATAAGCAACAGAATTTCAGTGAATTTATATTACCTTTTCTTCTCAGGACTCAGTCTAGGGTTGTCTATCGCTGACATCAAGAAAACAGAAAACACAAGGATAGCCTAATAAAGACGTATTTACGCTTTTGCAGCGGTGAAAACAGAAGAAATAACGTTCAGAAACACCTTTTGTCCTGTTAAGCGTCTATGCTTTTTAGCGGGAAAATCAAATCCCACGTTGCTGCGAGGTTAATTGCGAGGTACTGGGTACCAAAATTTCAGTCATTCGTCGCTATCCCCACCCCATTTGCCACTATTCGCAACTGTTCGCTACTATTCGCACTATTCGTACTATTCGCTTTTCGCTTTTCGCTATTCGGGACTATTCGCGACTATTCGCTATTCGCTATTCGGGTTTTCCAGACACCCGTATAGAGCCGCCCCTGAGATGCTCCAAATTTTTTCAAAAAGTTGCTCAACAGTTGCCCCAAAAATCAAAAAGTTGCTCCAAAATCTGCAAAATTGTTTCATATTTTCTACAAGAAGATGTTAATTACCTTACCAAAGAACCTTTTATCACTGATTCTTGACCCCTGAACATTTAATAGTCTGCTAAAACGAGCTGCAACCTTTTTTGTTATTTCCGTTCATTGTTTCACCCAACCATCAATATTATGAATTTTGAATTTGCAAAAAGGAGTTATAATAACACTATTTTCCACGGACGTTCTTAGCACCTGCGGGGTTAATTTCTATTTTTCTCGGTCGGGATATCTCAGCCCTATCTGGTATGCATAGTTTCCAACCCACTGTGGCTGCTGTCTCAAGTGGTATTTAAGAGGGAATCCACCAGAAGTTCTAGTAACAAGTGAACAAAAACCTAGTACCAAGATTATTTACATCGTATTGCAAACTTCTGTACGACTGTTTTAAATATGTTCTCAAAAAAACTCATTTCTAGCAACAACAAACGTCGAAAACAAATGTTCAGTTCAACTTTGTATGAAACACTTGAAAGTACTGGTGAGATGAAACTGATGATGAAATTTTACCTGTGTTTGCACAATTTCTCTGAACTTTGAAATTTATTTTCTATCACTCCCATGGGAATTTGATTTCGGTGTTATTTCAGGCGACTATTTTATATCTTCAGCTTTAAGAAATGTAAAAAGGACTGTAAAATACTGAAAACTATTCTGGTACCCAGATTTTTGTCCACTAAAAACTGAAATTGCCCGATTGTCTATCGGATTTCGTCTTAAACTCTTCGGGGTCACTCGAGCAAGGCGTCGTGCTGCGCCATTTTGAATTTATCAATCCTCCGCTGACTATCTGAATCGTCTTTTCAAACCACAGGCAAACCAGTGGGAACAATGCCCCACAATGTGTAAAACTTAGAAATATTTTGAAAACTATACCACATGTGACGGCTGTGACCAAAAAGACGAAAAAAATGCTTCATAAGTGCTTCATATGTCAGTTTGGTCTCGTTATATATTTGTGCGCCTAACTCAAGATCCAGCGGTAAAGTCGTCTGTAACGAAAACTACGATTTAGAAACATCTGAATGGAGAAACTCTTTCGAAATGAAACAAACTGCGAATATTCAATAAGAGCGAAGAATAACGTTCTGAACGGGAAACACACAAAGACACAAAAAGTTTGCAGAGTGTTGTCTTTGTGTTATCTTTACAAAGACACTACCATACTATTCGTCGAAGAAAAAGAAAAAGTTACGACACAGAATTATTTAGTATTTTTTTAAACTTGTACTCACTAGTTTATTTAAGCTCAGTTTACAGTTACACATTTTACTGAAACTAACTAGAATATTAGCTTATGCCTGTTGCTAGTTAATTGTCTGTGGAACCGCATCGGTAACCTCATGCGAAATCTTGCCTTCCATACTGCAAAAGATGAAAAATATATGGGCATAAGTCAGCTTTCTTGTAATTTAATTATTTCAATTATTTGGCTTCAGTGGTTTGTGCGTGTGTCTATAGTCGTACAGTGGCGATCTGGTTCATTGGCTGTGTTCTTGGGCTAGACGCTTCGGTCTTACTGTTCAGTTAGAAAAAGGCTGGACAAGTGCGGGGGAAGGGGGAGTGGGGGAGTGGGGGAGTTGGGGGGGGGAATGGTGGCCAACACAAGGATGCAAGCATCCCCCCAGGACCAGCAGCAGTACTCCTACTTGCAGATATATCTAAGGGGTGATGTGTTTTTGAAGCCTGTCACCGACATTCGCCCAGTCGCCTTAGACTAAAGGCTCTGGTGAAAAACTGTCTCGATTTTCTTGCGTGAAAATGCAAAGTTAAGGCAGACCATACCAGGAACGTAATCTCATGACAATCTTGAGTATAAACAAAATCACATCACGTACCAACTGACGGCGTCCGAAGCATTCCGGAGGCGTAACAATGCAGATATGCGTGCAGCAATAATTTTGAGGGAAGATTCTACCATAGAGGCTCTCAACCTAACGGCAAGTAGTTAAAAAGAAAAGACATCGATCACACAGGAGTTTATGTGAAGAAGGCAAGTCACCTGTTTACCAAAACTATGCCATGCAAAGCAGTGTTCTTCGTGTTCAGCCTTTATTAAACTACTCATGAATTACGCCTAATTAAGTAAGTCATAGGAGGGTACTCCCTTGTACGGGGGTGGTTTTTCAGCCGTTTTGGTCATAAATAGAGTATCGATTTTTGGCCACTAGGGTATGGTTTTAGCACTGTAGTCTTGAATTGGGTATGTTTTATAGAAGAAGCTACTTTTTCACCATTATCGATAAGAGCATCAACAAAAGCTCTTCATAAATTATGTTAAGGGCACCTGCGCCAGCCACAACGGTCGTAAACTGGGAGTATCTAACGTTTGGTCTGGTCATGAATAGGATAGGAAAAATCGCTAATTTTGGTACTTTTATTAACTGATGCAATAAGAACTCGAGCAAATACATACCGTAAACTGCGGCTTATATTGGGGGCGGGTGGGCGTTGGGGGGGGGGGGGGAGGTGCTTATAAGCGGAATAAAAGACCATTTCAAAACTAGAGCTACAGCAGTGTTTATCGAAATATGTTTTTTCATATACTGGTTTTTAATTAAGCTTTAAGGTTACAGTATACCTTCGGGTCGGCAATTTTCTTCAAATTTGGATTTTTGGGTCAAAATAGTGGTCGAAGAATAATCTCTAATTTCTGAAAAAATTTTTTGAAAAAGGCGGTTTTACGTTTTCACCGGAAGTAAAAGTTTACCTCTTGATTGACAGCCCTATGGCGCGTATGCAATCAACCGAGACGATTTTCGCGGGAATTACCTATATGGATGTCACGAATTGACTACTCAGTTGATCAGCATTGTTGTTCTGACTACCCAGCATTTTTGGTATTAGGCGTGTCTCTATGTTAAGTTATAAGTAAACATAGACCGTGTTTAAACCATGGACCGGTTCGAAAAAGCGAAAACAGCGAAGAACGAATGAAAATACATCAATGAGTGAAGAAGCGAAAGTTCGCCACGCGGATGAAGCTGTAGTTATCGTATAAGGCGGGCAAATGTTCGTGGTAAGAGAAAAGAAAGGTTCTGTAAAAATTTCGGAACTTGACAGCAATAACAGGGATGCTGACAGACACTCTTCTGATGAGTCCGATATCGACGAATCGTCGGACTCATTGAGACCATTTGAAATATTATCCATGCACAGTTGCCCACACACAGTTGCTCTCCGCGCTTTCTTTTATTTGTTTCCTTCGCTCAGCCACTCTAGCGTTCGTATCCTTTTTAGTCTTCCCCATTTTGCCAGACCAGCTTCAAGAAAAACCGAGCTACAGAAAAATTATCTCTCTGCCTTCGGTTCCTTGAGCGCATTGCGAACACGAGAGTTTTTTAGAGATTCGCGCGTAAATTTCACCAGGAGGTTAACGGTAGTAAACTTTCCCTGCACTGATTGGCTTAGTTATCTGAGAACCCAGTTGAAGGCGTTTGTAGGCGGAGTTTGTTTGCGAAGCAGAAAATTTTTCTTAGCGCTGTTTTCTCGAATAAATTTTTTCACTTGAAGCAGACACTTTAAAGAGTTATAACTCAAAGGGAATTTGTTCAATTGCTCTTAAATTTGGACAGTGGCTAGTTTAACATATAAACTACAAAAGCGTGTCTGGGAATTGCTAATTTCGCAGTACTTTTTCTTCGAGAGCGATTTTTGTACGATCACTCCACATTTTTTTAATCCTATTTCGAAAATGTTCTGTAACCTATTACTGCAATTAAATATGCCAAAACGCAGACACGTTTTTTAAGCGCTTTGGGCCCTAAAACCGAGGAAAAAATTAAATTAGCGAAAAACGAAATTCGCTTTGACTTATAGCTTTCGAAAGGTAATTCGGGCGCTCGCATTTAGTGGTCGTGAAAAATTCGACAATTCATTTTCTTTCATAATTCTTAGTATAGTTTGATAGCCAGCTCCATAAGCTTTAATTTGATATAGGGGTTTAGGTATCTACAGCTTAAACTGGACGCGCTACATCGCTTGCGCGCGAGACACCCCTGAAGGTATACTGTAACCTTAAAGCATTACAATAAATCGAATTCTTTCATTTTAAAGAAAAAAGGGGCTTATATCCGGGGGGGGGGGTATAATCGGAAGTAATGTTTTGTTTACAGGGAGATGCCACCTTTAACCTGAGGGGCTTATATGCGGCATTTTACGGGATCACGGGCCTAGCGTGGGGGAGATATGCCAACTGAGATAAGCGTGGGAAAATGTTCCTAATAGCTGTGTCTCAGGCAACACACAGATGGGTCTGACTTCGTTCCTGACTGGATAACACAGAATGGCATTTCGTATCTATTACAGGGTTGGACCGAATCGCAAGAATTTACTGAACCAACTAGGAAGCTTAGCAAAGACATGTTTGTCTCGACAGTGGAGCGTAAGCTGCTCTATTACCTCATTACCATCTTCATCTTCTTTATGTTCAATTTGCTCCACTGGTTCATCTAGTTCATATAGTTCATCTGGTTCATCTTGTTCATCTGGTTCATCTTGTTCATCTGGTTCATCTTGTTCATCTGGTTCATCTTGTTCATCTGGTTCATCTTGTTCAGCTGGTTCATATAGTTCGTCTGGGTCATCTTCAAACACAGGAAGCTCCTTCTCCAATTTAAACGCCACCGCCAGGGAAATGAGCAAGATGAAAGCAGCTGCAACACGCATTTTGAGATCCTTCGTTTCTGTAAAAAAAAAATGTTTTAATAACCCTTTCCATTAGTCCCAAGTTCAAAATATTATTTTTTAATCAGTCGTGTTAGCTTTGAAAATTTGGTGATGAACGCGATGTATGTCATGCTCGTCTCATCTGCCAGCGTGTGGACGATGTTGCGATATTGATAGCTACTTAAGGTAGAGAATAAGTCTGTTATTTACCGGCCCTGTTTTGTCCATACAGAGAAACACTGTACTTCACGTGAAACTTAGGGCTCAAAATAATTTACATGTCATATTGCCTATATCTACTTGCTCACTTACTAGTGCAGGTTAAAAAGCATGTCCACTGACGATATCATAAAGGTTTTCCATAGAGTGCTTTCTCTTAACATGACGTAAAGGCTTTATTCGAAATGTAAGAAAAAAGAACATCGAGCCCCTGAGGTAATTTCAATTACTGAATCTCAAATTTTTTCGTGTTTGTTTAGCAAATGATGACACAGCGAAAAAAAAACTGTTTTCGGTCCTATTGAATCTAGCAACGTCAAATTAAAGCAATGAAAGCTAACAATTTTAACTCATTGGAAAAACAAAACTGTCAAGGATATATCTCACCTTTTCTGACTTTCGTTTCAGGTTCACACTTGGAAAGTTCTTTGCTGGACTGCACTCAGTGTGGTTTGTCCTCTCGAAGTAACACGGCTTTTTATAATGATGATGATCTCAATTGATGCCTAATAATGAACCCGGGTGTGCGTTGTTAACAACTCATTTGATCAATTTGACCGGAAGGAAATGGTTTGTGACCAAACTGTAGAGACCACTCGAGATTTGAAAGCACAATTAACTTGTTTTCCATGCATAAAACTCAATAAATTGGGCGATCGATTGAAGTAACTGCATGAACGAATCACGTTTGTTTTTTAATCTCGACTCCAATCCGCTTTCACAGGTACCTTGTCATTCCGTTGATAGTATTGAAAAAACTGGAAAAAAAAACATAAGTCAGTGGAATCGTCTTTTGACAAACATTCTTCTCATTTCATACACTGTTCGCTCAGCCATGTAATTGCCATTCTAATTTAACATTCAAAATCGATCAAAGTCGATGGACCGTTCACCCTGTATTCGCACCGGTTCAGGCCAAACAGATTGAAGGACAAACAATTAAGATATTTTTGAATAAAAACTTGTAAAACCCTGCAAACATGGGTACGGTGTCTAAATTCTATCGTCACATTGAATTAAACGAATTCTCTTAGATAAAAAGTCAGCCGGTGCTGGCCGCAGAGTTCCGTTACCTGTCACAGGAAGCAGATACTAATTTGCAAATCCTGTATTTCCATATTCTGTTTTATTTATACCCAAGGGTAACTCTTTGGCAGCATGTCAGAGGGGTATTCATCCAGCTGAGGTACCCTTGCCGATGCAAAAGAAACCTAATACTCCTCTGAAGCGTTCTAATAGGGCACAATAAGGGATTTTATCGAACCCAAATGCGTTGATATCAGGACCTTGACTTGGTTTCTCAAACGAATTTTGGATCTGCATGATTGGCTTTTGCGAATTTTGGCGCGGTAACACGGCGTATCCGCTTCCTGTAGCAGGAACCGGATAATGAAGTGATTAGAATCTTGTTGTTATTACAGGATATCCGCTTCTTGTAACATTAACGAGGTAATGAGCTTTGAAACAGGAGAGTCCGGGCGCGAGGATTAATAGCACCTGCCTTGTAGCACGAGAATAACTCGAGCACAGTGGGGCAGTTATTAGCTAATTATTGAGTAAGTTTGAAGTGAAGATGGCTAGATCCTGGCAAAGTCCTTTCCAGTTCCTGCTTGTTCTTGAACCTCAACTGCGCGTCGCTCCATAGCGGCACGCAACAAAGAACAAGACCAATATATATGGGTTATTGACCAAGTGTGAAGTCAATATGGCTGGATAGTACGCTATTCGCACCAGTCCCTTACTAAGCGAGTGTAAATAAGAGCGCTGCATCTCATTTCAGTCACGTAAGAATCCTTTGGCTGTTGGCAGCCGCAACATTCTCCCTTGCTTCTATGCGCTACCGTGCTTCTCATTTCCTCACCCTCCCTTTCCCTATCCTTTTAAGCTTCCAACTCACTCAAGCGTGGTCGCATTTCTCTATCTCTTATTCAGCGAGCGTGAAAGGGACTGTCGCGAATGTTGGCCTCGTTATCTTTTTTGCGTGTCTATGGACCGAGATGGAGTCGAGATTCATAAACACGAGAAAAAAGGAACGAGGCCAATATCCAGCCATTTTAACCGAACAAGGTAAAGGTAAAGTCTGCATGCGAGCTAAGTGGCCCATCAGGCCGGAGCTTATCCCGGTTTCTGTAGCATGAAGCGACTAGGAGTATTTCTACTCCCCCCTGGATGGGATGCTAGTCCATCGCAGGGTTACCCCCAGCATTATACACCTGGGTGGAGAGAGGCACTGTGAGAGTAAAGTGTCTTGCCCAAGAACACAACACAATGTCCCCGGCTAGGGCTCGAACCCGGATCGCTCGATCCGAAGACGAGCGCACTAACCATGAGGCCACCGAACAAGGTTGGTCAATAAAGAATTTATTACATGACTTCCAGGGAAATTTCTCTTGCGGGACACGGCGGGTAGCCCCGAGCGGGCAAGATAGTCGTTACTTTTGCCCGCTTTATCTTGCCCGCATGTAATAAAGCTGGATATTGACTAAGTTCTTTTTTTGCTTGTTTATTGACCTCTACTGCGTCTCAGTCCATAACGAAACGCAAACAAGAACGAGGCCAACATCAGATCGTCTTGAGAAAACAACGTTCAAGGGACCTGGTTAATAAATCTATTACATGGGATAAGGAACTCTTTTTCCGTGGGAAAAACAGTGGATAATCCCAGGCGTTCAAAATAACCCATCTTTCCCGCTGGGCGTGATAATTGAATCGCTCTTGGACACATGGAAATCCGAGTCCTTTCAGTGGTGCGAGGCTCAGTGACCGTTCACCTAAGTGTGGCGGTCGTCGCTTTGGAGGAAGCCGACTGCAAGGCATTCCGGGAAGGCATCCAATCGCTCCCCGGTCGGGACGTCTTACAGTTTTATCATCAGGACAAACCGGTACAAACCTGTATTGATCTGATAATGAGTTTATAATGGTTACTGCTGGCATTGAACCAATTATTAATGCTCCCTTTATTTAGCTGTCTTCCATGACACAGATCTTCAAAGAATAACATTAATTGTTGGTTAATTAAACTCTCAAAATAGGGAGGAAAGTGCTGAAAACACAGTTAAAAAAACATGATAACTTGAATTCGCAGAATAACAATTTAACAGTGTTGCTTGGCATTTCCGAAGTACTAAACAGCATTACTGAGAGCTACAAAGTGTGAAATTAAACTGGGTTAGTACAATGGTTTGGTTAAAGGATCAGTCGGTTAGACGTATAGATGAGACAAATTAACAGCAATGAAAGCAAATGGATTAAAGGTGAAATAGGAACATGGTAGTTATCAAAATGAACTCGACTTTTTTGTTAGCAACCGATTGGTTAGTTAGCTCGCTACATAATTAGTAAGTTAGGTTGTTGGTTAGTAGGTTGGTTAGTTATTCTTGTGGACTTTTCTTGTGGCTTAAGAACAAGATCAACAGGTTAGTATGTTCAGTTAGTTGTTTCAGTAAGACATGCCGGGCTTCACAATGTTTGTTAGTTTGTTAATTTCGTTAGTAAGTGTGTTAGTCGTAATTAGTTTATTTCATTGCTTGCTTCGTTAGTAGGTCAGTTAGTACGTTAGTACGTCAGTAGCGCATTAGTCAGTTAGCTGGCCTGTTAGTAAAGCTGGTAAGTTAGTCCATTAGTTAGTCAAGAAGTTAGTTAATCCTGACTGAGTTAGTTTATTAGTTCGTTTTTTTGATTGCTTTACTAGTTAGTTAGTTCGGCGTTTTACTGGAGCAAAACAGTTTTGCAAGAACCAATTCTCTTGGTCTTCAATACTAAGTGTTTTGTTAATTAGAGAGTAGTGTTATTAGTTTTCGTGAGCCACTGAGAGTGTTCGTTACAGTAATAGCTTTTCAGAACTGGTGAATTATCTATTTTTGATAATATCACTTTCAGTAAGTTAAGTGCTTAAGTTCGTTTGCTCATTAATTTGCGAGCTGATTAGTTAGTTAATGAGTAAGATGTTAATTGATTAGTTAGTTGGTTGGTTAGTCAGTTAATGCAAACTAGACCTCAAAGTTTCCGACGACTGTGTTAGTAAGTTGGTTAACTTGTAAGTAACAAAGTAAGTTGCTTATTTTGCTAATTAATTTCTGTGTTGATTAGTTACTTAACAAGTAAGATGTTAGTTAGTTAGCTGGTTAGTTTGTTACTTGGTTAGTTATTTTCAGTTACTGAAAAACTTAACGTTATGTAAATTTGTTAATTAGGAATTTGGTGAGTAAGTTAGTTGGTTAGTTAGGACGGAAGTGATTTTAAAAATGATCATTTTAGTTGCTGGCGAGAGATTTGTTAGTTACTGAGTGAGCGGATGTTAGTTGTTAGTTTCTTTGTTGTCTGGGTCCGGTTATGTAGAGATTTGTCAAGGGTGACAGGCACTTTAATCAGTGGGTGCTATCTCGATCAAGTGCATGATGTCAGCTGTCAGTTGGTTAGCTGAAAGTGAAGACTGAAATAAGCAAGTTAGTGGGTTAGTGTTGCGTATCAGAGTAAGTTAGCTGGTTAGATATTGTATAACCTGTCCGAGTATATTAATAAGAATAAGTGAATGTAGATTGTTTGTTAGTAAATAAATATATTACTTGATAATAGATAAATGATTACGGTAAGCTAAGTTTGCAAGGACAAATATCTTCGTTACTCAAGTGAACACAAATTAGATAATTTTCATTCTCAGTGAACAAACTAGTTTTCTGAAAAAAAAAGTGTTACGACTAGACTTGGGACTTTCTTTTTGTGTTGGTTGTGACAACGTTATTTTTAAGGGCTATTTTCTTGGAAAAGCTGCAATAAAGATTTTTTTGGCTATACTACTGAATGGACAACTTATATGAAGGCAAATTATAACGACTTAGCGTGTTTGATATTATTCAGTTAGCACATCAGGTGATGGGTTATTTTCAAATCACATTGGTAAGTATGTTAGATATTAGTCGGTGACGTCAGAAATAATGTGCTCACTGGTTATCTTCAGGTGCAAGCTGGTTACTGTACGGGGTTAATTGCAAGGAAAATATTTCCTAATACAGGCCAACAGCGAAGAAAAACAGTTCTAACACAATTTTCATTTACAATATATGAGAAATGTATGTATGGTTTTTCATAACAAAGTATTTCAAATTCACGGTGATCTTATACGTCGTAGCTGGATCCAATTTTTCCAATAGTGTTGATAAACTGAGGTAGATTTTCAGAACTCGTCTCTATGAAGTCTCCATTGACTTGGTAGATGATTACTAACAAAGCTTCTTGATTTTTGTCCAATCAAGCCACTGAATCAGTGCTTAAGACTGTAGTTAGGCCAAGTAAGAAACATTTTGATGCGTCTGAAGATCTCAAGCTGGTTGGTAGATGGACGAGAATGCTTGTGGAGTCCACTTTGATGAATACAGCTGGAAGGTTCCTGATGTCACACAGTATTCTCTGAGTTTGTCATACTACTCAGGCGGTGTCTTCTCCAGGTCCCAAGCTTGCGAAGGAAGTCTTGTAGGACTAGATCCTAAGCCAGGTATAGAAAGGCTGATGGTGCTGGTTGTTTGGTTGAATGGTTAAACAAAGCTGAAACAAACAGAAAAGCGAAAAGCTAAAACGTTAACGACATGACGTATATTAGAAGACTCCATAGTGGTGTATGTAACTTTCATTTGAAGATGTGGTTATTACATGCAGGGTTTGTGTATATATAAAAAAATTGATGCCGTAGACCAAGAGAATATGATCTGATCATATTTTCGTGCGTATAGACTTGATATTGAATCAAGCAAGCCGAAACAAAGGGGAGTGTTTCTGTTCCACAGAAGTTTATTTTTTTGCTAAGAGGCTTTTTCTTCGAGATCAGAGGGCCTGTGGAGAGACTATTCTCAAATCCAAAAAAACGGATTCTGCGTCTCAGTTTCTTTTCTAAATAGAATAATCGGCAAGATCACTCGGATCATGGTGCACCATCATGATCCGAGTTATAATAATTTATCTTGGATTAATTAATCTGTTTAGTAAACAAACGCAATTGCTTTTTTGGATCCTAGAATCCAATCCTGGATTCAGTTCCCAAAGAAACGCACTCTATAGCTTGGCTTGCTTTATATCGCTGAATTAACGGATTTTACACAGGATTTTGTAACCCCTTCGGAGGATAAACAGTGTTTCATTGCAACTTGGAGTCAAAATTTTTTCTTATGCAGCGAATTCGTGTTCTCTTGGTTTAGATGTGGTGTAATATGTGTGGATGTCGTCTAGATTTCACTTAAATAAGGAGTCATGTCTACAGTGTACGTACAGTTACACGCACAGGAAACTTCGGAAAATTTGTGTAACACGGCTTCTTCTTTCCAATTGCTTAAATTGGAAAATTAACTGCGATGATCATTCTTCACTTTCATCTACAACCGCAGTTCATATATGAATTATTTCATATAAACTTCACACGAAAAGCTTTGTATACATCCTACATTTGACGAGTCAAAGATCTAAAACTTTGAAAATTCAGGGTTTTGTGCAAATTTGTAATCAGGTTTCCCCATGAAGCATTGCCAAGTGCAGTGCTTAACGTCACCGTTAAAACTATTTTTAACAGATGACTATATTCGTCCCCAGAGCCCTCGCGTTTACGGTCTTCGGTGAGAACGAGGTCGCCAATCGGACACAATTGGTAAAACTCAAGATCCCCCATAACCATCTTTGTTTTCACGACTTTAGTTCTTTAACGGGTCACGACAAAACATTGTTAATATGAAATATTAATGTTCGTCTTCAAAGGAAAGCCGGTGTAGTACAATGGTTTATCTGATACCGTGATGGATTACGCGTTTTTGTTAGATGGTATTCGCTGCTGACTACACATCGCACTCAGCGGGTTTTTTTTTATTGAATTCGTGCGTTTACGATTAAGCAAACAAATTTGAAACGCGAGGCCATTAAAATGCGTTTGCCTCAAGGCAGTTTTCAAGGAAACATTTTGGAATATTTCACAGAGGAACGGTTAGTAAACTCGAAACTACAATTTTCAACTTTCGGTCAGTTTTCAGAAAGCCCGATATAAAAACAGCTTCGATTCAACGTAAAGAGGAGTAAGACATATTAGCGCCCACAGGGATCATAAGCGCTGAATAATTCTCGTTGTTTGACAAGATGACCGATGTTTGCGTGTGGGTTGTTTATAACTTTCAGCGGTTCCTATTCAAAAGCAGTCATCCGTTATCTAGAAACAACTCACGAACTGTTTTCAGAGAAAGAAAACACGCTAAATGAAGGACCGTTAGAAAAATTCCATCACGCAGTTTTCCACAATGTCTTGAGATAGTTCATTCTCTCGTCGAACCATTTTCTGGGATTTCGTCAGGGTGTAAATTTTCGTGAGAGTGTAAATTTTCGTTCCACAATTAGCGACGACAATGGCGCATTCTTCTCCCAGGGTGGATGAATGAAACTTACTGTGTCAAGTTGAATGGTTAATTATTTTTGGCTAATCTGAAAGGATGTCAAAAAAGAAAAAAAAAATTGAAAAGGCTGGTTTACGCTCCATCTGAATTTTAGTCGTTGCCAAAAAATACCTTTGTTCCCAGCAAGAAGGAGAAATTGTGATCCTCTGGCAGCTTTCTATTAGCAAGCACTAACATGTCGCTTGCCTGAGATATTTTATCAAACCAGATTATCAGTTCCTTTAGACGATTAGTTTTAAAACAAAAGGTGGTGTTTGTCAGCTTTAGAACTGCGATGTGTTACCGGCTAGCAAAACATAACCTGTTAGTGTGTTTTTACTATCTTTCGAGTAGCTAGACTTCTTGAAAACTCTCTCCAACTGTAGATGAAAGCACTGCAGTATTTGGCGTGAGTTGAGAAACAAAAAAGATATGTGGACTTCACTCTTTAGACCATATCTGTATTTTCCAATTGTACGATGCGCATAAATATTTTAGTTGTTTCTCGGACCGGGAAGATAAGTTTCTTGCTGTGTTCTAATTTTCGTAAAGCCACTCGCCGCTTTCAAACACTGTCGCTTCAATCTTCGATTTAACGTTAATTTTGATTGCCTTAAAATCAAAGGATGGAATAACTATTTAACCATTGCTACGTTTTCGTGATTCTAGCGTCAATATTGAAATTTTAATTCGTGATTCGCTTAGCTTTAATTTGTAGTTATTTGCGCAGCTGTATCTGCTACATAAAAGCGTTTAGCCGTACACATATGGAAGAAACAAATTGATTGAAATCGTTCAAGTTTTCAAACTTCTACTCACCAAAGTTTGCGATCATCATTTCCCTTGCATGCAGTTAGTACAATTAGTAAGTGCTTGTCACGGTACAAGCCCGCCAGGGCCGATACGTGAGGTGTTACGGGTATTTGAATGCTTGCTGTGAGGTTAACTGCAGTATGTGTCAAAAGGAAGCGTTTCACCTGTTGTATTGCGTATAAAGAGGGCGACAAAGTTTCCTTTCATTTCATTGGCTAATATCGTTAACGCCTATTCATGCGCGCGTTACTTTCCAGTCAGCGGTTGAAGGCCGGTATTGATGTTTACAAACAGTAAAAAAAATGCACTTTGTGCGGTTGATAACGTAAATTTGTCTAACGTTTTCATTGCGGGAGATCCTATTAGACAATATTAGAGAAATGACTGTCAAACATATTTTTTTGCTTTAGCATGATTGAAAATTACGAATCTCTACTACGGAAGGCATCACTTTAATTTTGAACTAAAAAATCGCATTATTAAGATATCAGAAAACAATCAACTATCTGCTTAATTGGTATCAGTGCAACCAATCTTTCCTATCGCATGTAGAAAACATCAGATAAGACTAGGACGGCAGCACGCTCGCGAACGAATATTTTCTATAACCTTAAATTATAGTTCAAACGAAACAAATAAACAACTTAAATTTTCTGAATTTTCAACAGTTTTGATAAACCTGCCAATATGAATAATTGCTCCAGCCCTGCTGTGTGTATGTTTGCCAAAAACAAAAAAATAATTTCAAGTCTATTTTTGGTATCGACACTGATAAGATCAGTAAACGAAACATCTTGAAAAGCTTTTTACATTAAAGGCCGTAAAAACACCTGGCGGATTTGCTTACAGAATCCCGGGACAGAATCATTCGGCAATTACATCTCTCTCAAAGTACTCATACTCGCTTTCTATCTCAGCTCAGTGCAAATTACTCCTCTGAAGAGAACGTAGTAATAGAAAATGTGCGGCCGTCTCTGTTTAATTACACATGAGATTTGTTTGAACGCGAAACAGCGGAAGTTTTGTTATTTGTGTTGTCTTTATCTTGTATTGACTGTTTTCTGATATACCTCCGATCCGATTTTTTGCCTTTCCGTTAGAAACCGGCCAGTCTTTCGCTGTGACATTTTTGGCAAATTATCTCATTTAGTATTATTGTTTCTTAGAATAAATTGCTTTTTTCAAACTATACATGTGAATTTCAGAACAGGCAAAGCTCGCATCGGCCATCTTCGTTTTTCATCGGTAAATATTCGCTACCATATCGGAGAAGTTCGGGTCAGTATTTGTAGCCTCGATATCATTTACCACGCTTCCATGATTCGCCTCGATACCATGCTTAAGATGGCCGCCGCGTGAAGGAAAGGAACGAAGCTGAACGTTCGCTCGCTGTGCTCGAGAGCAACATGCCTGCGATTGGAGTCATTTACCCTCCACCGGAGGTGAGAAGTATCTTCTCTGATTCATGGTACGATTATGTCGTCAGAGAATGCAGTGTGTGCAGTGAGATGGTTGAATTTTTTGGGATAAAAAGGGACATCATGCTGTCCTGTGAACCGTGAGTTCCTACAAAGTGAACAAAACCACGTTGAAATATTGTGGTAAATCGGACGTGTGAAGAGAGTGTTATCTCCACATAATATCTACCTAAGTGCAGTTAACAGTAAACTTATGTTAAGAAGTAGTTTAATGCTTCAGAAAAATCGGCTTGAATTAGTTGAATAATATTCTATGAGACCTACATGTATTACGTTTTTTCTCGAGCATGACACTTGCTAGTGTTGGCGGCAGTTTGTGTTTTTAAAACTCAGTGACAATTTGTTGAGTTGATAGAGAAAGAAAGTTGCTGCCAGTTGTACACGTAAATCAATGTATTTATGTCGATCAGAACTTATACAAGAATGCACTGCAGATCTACATGTAACTACAAATGTATTTGTGAGCAGCAATTCTTGTGTCCTTAACTGTATGTTCAGATATTGTTGACAAGACTGCAAGCTTTGTTGCTAGAAATGGTAAGTGAATTATCTTATTTACGCTATTTGAGAAGTAGAAAATGGCACGTGACTATACACTCATGTAACCTGATGTAGAGGAGAAATTTTTGGGAAAATTTGAAAGTTTATGTAAACCCAACCCACAGACAAGGGCATTTTACACATGCATAAACAGTTTGTTGAATTCTCCTTAATTTTCTTGAGTTAGAAAGTATTTGTATTCTAATTCGTTAATGAAAATAATTTTTGTAAAGGTAACAAAGTGCAATTTTGATACACATCAAAACATTAGCATTCATCCAGTTGTCTGAGGCAGGGACAAAGCGTCCTTACATGTATGCACATTTATGCATGTGCTTACTTCCACAAATCCAGACAAAAAAATATTTATATAATTATTGGTGGAAAGAATCTTTAATAATTAAATTGGCTGGTTCGATAGTCTCTAGTCTCTCCTATGAAACCTACCATCAATTCTACTTCTTATTTTTTGATGAATTGATTTATGAGAATGTCCCTGGAAAACAAGGGAAATGGAATTTACAAGCCCCTGAAAATGAAAATTTCCCAGAAGGCATGCATCCAAACACTGCTAGTTATTCATGCCTGTAACACTCAGTTAACTCTCTTTTTGATGCGTACTCCATGTACGAACATTTTAGGGCAATCATTTGTTTGTGAAATTAACAACATGGTTGCCTGAGGACAAATTAACAGATCATCCAGCTACAAATATGATAGAAAACAATGCTATACATGTATAATGAAGGGTAAAATGAATTGAAGGGTTAAGTCTGTGTTGAAGCCTAGTAGCCATCAGGCTGTCGCTAATCTCCAGTTTCTGTAGCATATAAAGCGTTTAGAAGTACATGTATTTCTATTTCTCCCTGAATGGGATGTTAGTCTTTGGCAAGGTTACCCTCAGCATTGGTTTGACAGGATCCACCTAGACACCTTCATGAGAGACTGCAAGACTATAACCCCATCTGAGGCATAATCTCAGACCGCTCAATCCAGAATCTGATGAAGTAACCATTAGGTCACTACATACCCCAAGCATGTTTTAGTGTACATTGACTGTAAACCTTTGACTGTTTTCTGATTGTTGCGTACACATCTTTCATCTATAAACATATCATGTGTGTTGTATTTTAGGTCCTGAGTTTGAATCACGAATCAGGCAGAATGAAATTAACAACCCCAAGTTTAATTTCCTGAATCCTGGAGATCCCTACCATGCGTACTTCCAACAAAAAGTCTTAGATATTAAAGAACAGGATGGAAGAGGTAAGTATAACTGTACATTAATATATACAGTGTAGATACAAGTGTATGTTTTCAAAGGATTTTTGAAAGCTGCGATTTACATGTAGGTAAATGGCACTGTTCTTTATTACATGTGGAAAGTGGGAACTTGTTCTGGCAATGTGGAGGGAAAATCTGGACTTTTGAACATTTATTGCTGTTGTGATTTGATATCCTGTCACACGTACAGATTGCATGTTGTGGCTGACTTTCTGTTGATATACTTTGTATAATTTTGTATCATATTTTTTTTTTTATCAGAGCAAGAGCTTGCCCCAGCCACTCCTGTTCCCCAAAAGGTAATTATGCACTGTAGTTTAGTAAGCAGTGACACATACAAAATGTATGTTTGTGAAAATGACTTAACGTGGTACTATGACAAAAATTGCATCTTTCCTATCTAAGTCAATGTAAAGCATTCTTGGCGGTTAGATTCTACCCAAGGTACTTCACAATACGAACAATATAGGATTAGCGTTCTCTGGTAAAAAGTGTTGAAAAACATAAGCTTTCAACAGCTGGTCTACTATCTTCGATGGATAAATAGTTTTGGAAGGAAAGCCTGTGGTATCTTTTTGTCTTTCTGAACAGTAATAATGCCTTAACCATTTCTTTATTTTTGTGACCTGTCTGCACGTTCATGTAGATTAATCACTTCTTTATTCCATGTCATTTGTTTTCAGCCCAAGCCTCTTATGCAGCAGACTCCAGTGGCTATTGTTGAACCACCAGTACCTAAGGAACCACCTCCTGAGTTTGAATTCCTGGCTGATCCACCAACTATCTCAGCATTAGATCTGTATGTGCTTTTATGCATGTGCTTCAGTTTTGTTGAAAGATAAATTGGTACACTGTAAAGAAAACACCCCGCAAGAAAGAGGGTGGTCAAAGCTTTAGCTTGATTAAAACGAAGAACTTCATAAGCATGTATCTTTTCTTTTCCTCACAGTGCTTTCTAAAGGAAATAGTCAGAAATCAATTTCTCTTTGTTTCTAATGAGTTTTACAGTAGTATAAATCTTCTGTCGCTCTATCACAAATGCCATTCTCTTACTGGCTATACTGCTCACTACCTACATGGACTCTGTTGTAGCATAACTGTGTGCATTTGTTAACAAAATGGTAGCTGCTTCTTTGCATTTTTGAAGAGGTATACATGTAGACCAAGTTTTGAAATTAGGACTAGTAGATTTATACTAAAACAATTACCTAGATTATTTGCTCTCAGTTTTTCTGCATGGTATTTGATGAGGGCTGCATCCTAGTCAACTACCATGCATTAGAAATCATAATTTTTAAATAAAAGTGCTTGAGAAAGTTTAGAAGAACTTAAAAAAAGCTGTTGAAACACTCACCTGTGGTGTTTGTTCCCACTTGTTGCTGAAGGTGACTCTTTTTCTTGTTTTGGTACATGTAGGAACATTGTCAAGCTGACGGCACAATTTGTGGCAAGAAATGGACGTCAGTTTCTGACCAATCTCATGAACAGGGAGCAGGTAAGTGTTCTGAAGCTCTGCTGTTCTATGACTGTACCACTCTCCTTCGGCCTTCCAAGTGGCCATTGTCTTGAAATTAAATCATCCACTGCATTCTCCTATCCAAGTTGGGTGAGGGGCCAAACACTATAGCATTATTGAGCTATTGCCAGTTGAGAAAAGACAGTCAGGGGATTACTGAACTCTTGGTGTTTGTCAAAAGGTTTACTGAAAGACATGCACTGTACAAGTACATGTACATGTAATGGTTAGTTGTTTTCAATACTAAGATGGCAGATTCTGTGATGTCTACAGCTGTAGATGTCTTGATGTTTAGAATTCATGACAAATGGAATAAGCTTTTTTTAAATATCGCTGTTTATTTTAAACATTACATGTAATTTACCATTGTGTTCCTTGTCTGGATTGCCATTTTAGAGAAACTATCAGTTTGACTTCTTGCGACCACAACACAGTTTGTTCAACTATTTCACCAAACTTGTGGAGCAGTATACGAAGGTGAGATGTTTCTTGTAATAATATTAGCGTACCTAAAACAGTCACAGAGAGAGACATCAGTTACAAAGGAGAATTGAAGATTGGTTGTGTGGGAATGTTTGTAGGGCTTGTAGTTTTGGGGTTTTTGGGCCATAAAATTTATTCTATGTGGGAGCCTTGTTCTCAAAGGTTTTTTCCTAAGGGGGAAGTAGAGAGGGGGAGGTGTTTGCAAGGGGTTTGACAAAATATTTAGAAAATTAGCATGAAACACCACCAAAATGGTACATGTACAGCTGTTACAAGGTTAGCACTATAATATTGATGTGCACCGAAACTCTCCAAAAATAAAAAAAACTGCTGCCATCATTTGTGCACAATATTTAAACACAGTCATATAACAATGCATGCTCACAAACTTGCAAAATGAGTGTGCATCACACCAGTTTTGGTACCGTTCTTTGTACCAGACGGGATAAACTATATGATTTGCTTGTTTTATGTTAGATTGAAAGCTAGGGTGTTTTTTTGGGTCAGTAGCATTTTTTGGGGGTGCAGAAATCAAGTACTGCCTTCTTTGCATGGTCTCTGTTAAGTTTATGGAGTTGAAACCTACATGTGCTTGTGAGAAGGGTGGTGTAGTAATGTTAATTTTCCTCTCGTCAGGTCTTGATTCCACCAAGTGATGTGAAAGAGAAGTTACAAAAAGATGCATACAAACCCAAAGAGGTAGTGTACCAGCACACATGCCTGTAAACGTGAAGTGGATCTCTGTACCATATGGCAGACTTTGACTTTCTTATACTTTTGCACCCCACAACTTTTTCAGTTAATTTCAACCTTGTACCCAGTGTCTTCGTTCCCCTTGACCAGCGCTCGGGAAATGAGCAACCGGGGAAAGATCTGGTTTGAAGTCCGAAAATATGCGACTCCCAGTTGAATTGTGCATGCTTTGCTGAGTGGCAAACATACTGTATGGCTCAATTGAGATGCAAATGTTTTACTTCCACCCATTTCAATTGTTTTTAAAACAAATTAAAATCTAGCCAGTAATGGAGCCCTTGAGAGTCAATTGTTTTGTCAAGCTTGCACAGTATGGACTGAAGACTCGAGGAATGAGTTTGAGTTAATTTAAGCAGTGGTATTTCTTTGTTAACCACCATGCAGGGGTCAACATGCTGATTCAGTTTGTGGATGCATGATAAGAATAAAGGGGTTATAAGCAGAGGCTTCCCCTTGTCTGTCACTGAGCAGAGAGAGAAGAGAATCTCTGTCTCACAGGGTAAACATGTAAGCTCTTGCAGAAAAGCTGCATGTTCAATGAAAAAAACAAACAAAGATGTTTAAGGTAAAAGCAGGGTTGTTGTAACTGGCAACACCTGTTGCGGCCGAGTATAGTGTATGCTTGATTTTCCCTTGGTGCTACTGGTGAAATTGCCTGTTGTTGATAGAATTCAGGCACAACGTAACATGTTTGCTATGGGTGTGGAGAACAAGGCTACAAGTGACTCAAAACTTAATGACGGCCCTGAAAAGGTATTGCTTTATACATGTATCTGCAAGGTTTTCTGGTAGTTGCTTCAGTTAATTGAGCAACTTTACAAACTTTCCAGATTCTGGATCGTGTGATGTATCGTGTGGAGTGGATTAGACACCAGGAAAGAGAGAAGAAGAAATTGGAAGATGAAAAAGAAAAGGAAAGAGGTTGGTTTTTGCCATGTAGCTGGCCCTTGCATGTATGCTTTGAGTATCCATCCACACAATGTAATAATGAAACTAATGTGGAAATATTGACATGTAGATTGACTCAACTGCATTTATTTTCTTTTGGTTCTTTTTCGATTTTCTTGTAACACTGTTATTGTAATGACTGATTTTGACATAACCATTTTATTGCTTGGGTTTTTTGTTGCATGGGCTGCTAGGGTCCCAGGCAAAAATCCATTTTCAACATATAACAGTGACTTGCAAATACATGTTGTTGACTATGAACTAAATGTCAATGAGAGTGAATTTCTTTCACTACGTTATCAGATTTAGAAAAGCTGAAATTTGGAGCATTAAACCTTTGATGGAGCAAATGCTTGATCAAGTTTAGGGTTGACCGTAAAAGCCGACCTTTCCATAAAAGTTGCAAAAGTCAGTTTTTCCAATTTTACTTCAGTGATTAATTTCATCTTTGTCAATGTCAAGCTCATTCAGTAGTAGGCTACTGATTTTTTCACTCTTACCTGCTGATGCATCACAGCAGTTTCTTTGGAAACTCATCTCTTTGTTGGTATCATTTAACATTGTCAGTGGTTGACTTGTGATTGTTGTCGCATCTTAAAACTTCATTAACATTCATTGATTAAACAGGAAGCAGGGAATGTTGTACCATCTGCATTGGCCCATGGCAACAACTTTGTTTGACAGGGAAATCTATACTTACATGTTACAGACACTCTTGAAATTCTCGGTCATGTCTCCATAATTGAAGTTTGTGCTTAATATGGGTTTGTTTTGCCAACGGCATGGGAAGAAAAATTGGAGACTTACTGATCAGGGTGCTCTCTTAGCATGGAATCTGCTTAATATTAATTTCACTGAATGATATTTACATGACTATTTTATGATTGTAACTGAAATTACAATGTAAACAACAATGTACTTATTTGTTTTTTTTTTTTTTTTACACAGTTGCATTTGCACAAGTGGACTGGCATGACTTTGTTGTCGTGGAAACTGTGGACTTCAAAGACAGTGAAACAGGTTAGACGGCTTGAAATGCCATGAAATAGGGTTTTGTCTGGAGTCAAAAAACAGAATTTTTACAATTACTTGAGGTACGCTGCATGACTCAGCATGAATGACAATGCATCTCAGTGGCCAGCATACATGTACATTGACATGTTGTGTTTCAGCTTATAACATGTAGTTACAATCAGGTCTTTTATTTACGGTAGCTTTTGGATGTCAAGAAAAGAGTTTACTTCCCTAATTCTCTGTGTGCCAGATAGTGCAAAATGGTGTCACATGTGTTGAGCAACCTACCCTCTTTGCTGTTGCTTGGCTACACTCCAGTTCCCTCACCTGGCATTGTTCCCTTCCTTCTCAACCATCCATGCCCATGTTGTTTTCTGGCAGCATTTTTATTGTGTTTTTGTTTTCATTTTCTTCAGCTAACTTACCTCCCCCAGTAAGTAGAGAACAGCTTGGAGCCAGGATATTGGCTCAGGAACGATATGAACAACTTCAGGTATGTCAAAGACATTATTTAGCGTTATGGTAAAATCTGTCAAGACATGAGTACAACCTGCAGTGTTCTTTCACCTGTTCGTACTTTGTGCACCAGGAGGATTTTTGTTGATGTAATATTCACTTCCGATGTACAGAAAAGTGAACCAAAGCTTATCTCTGGTTTCTGTAGCATGAAGTGAATAGTAGTATCTCTATTCACCCTGGGATGCTAGTCCACTACAGGGGTCACCCCACACTTTTAGTTTTTAAGGGTACCCACTTACACACCTACGTGAAAGGAAGGTACCTTTGCCATGGGAATCCTTCGCAGTAACCACCGGGTCATCGTGTCTCCCACCCTTTTTTAGAGCAATCACAGGACTGTTGTGTGGAAAAATTGCAAGATTGTATATTGAATTCCTGAACTTCCACAAATGAAATAACAAACAAACAACCAAAATGAAGCTTAAGCAAAGCCTTTGCGAAAGACGGGGTGTTTGATTTGGAAATTTGGAAATCTGTTCTTTTTCAAAGACCTGGCTCATTGAAAATTTAAACAAGTCATCAAGTCAGTTGTTTGTATTTGTTTCGTAGGACGAAGGAGCTGCTCCTGATGATATGGAAGTCAACATGGATGTGGAGATGGAAGTCGATGAACCAGAACCACCCGTCCTGCAACCTCCACCCCCTCCCCCTCCCCCTAAGGATCCAAGTGCGGTAAGTCAAGTGTAGTTTGTAGAAGCTTAGTGATTTAACTAGTGCAGTGTGGATCATTCACTTCTCACATTAGGTGTAGAGCTCTATGAATTGTTGAAAAACGTCTACTCTCAACAGTTAAGATGTAAAAAAGGAATAAGGGATGTAAAATTTTTTGGTGTTGTTTTGTTATTGCTGTTTTTTGAGTCTGGAAGTGAAATTATTTTTTGAACTATTTTGTAATGTATCCATACTTTTCATCTTGCAGAAGAACGCTGACTCAAATGAGATTCCTCTTCCACCAATACCCTCTGAGCCCGGCCCCAAACCGCCCCTACCTCCCACAGCCCCTGGCGCCAATATTCAGATCCGACGAGGGTATGATCCCAAGGCTCCTAAAGCAGCTGCACCTCAAGTCCAACCTGATAAGTTCCTGATCTCACCAATCACTGGTGAGCGAGTGCCTGCTGAAAACATGGCTGAACACATGAAGATCAGTCTGTTGGATCCACGATGGAGAGAACAGCGAGATCGAGTGTTACAGGAGAAGAAAGAACAAGAACAAGTGTTTGCTGAAGGTAAATTGAAACAGTTTCGAATTCCTTGAAGTCTATAGAGCTAGGTAGCCAAAGGAAAGTGTTTTCTTATTTCTTTGACATCATTTTGATAACTTCTGATGGCTTCCGTTTCAATTAGCCAATCAAACTGCGACAACTTGCCACTGGTTTCGAACGTTCACAGGTTCAGAATTTTGAAATTCCCATGAGAGTGAATGATGAATTTGACAATTCAACATCTCCGCCCAAGACGGTTCCCAGGTGTTAATTACCCGGTTCAAATAGAAACCTGCAAGGAGTTGTCAAAAATATGTCAAAATTTCTTCAAAAACTGGTGGCAATGGTACGGTGCGTGCACTGTAAATGACTTTAGAGAGGAGTCTGAGATCTGAACCATAACTCATTACGTCTTCTTTAGGCATGTCCATTGGTAGCAGTCTGAAGCAGTTGGCAGAGCGCCGTACGGATATCTTCGGAGCTGGAGACGAAGAAACAGTGATCGGTAAAAAGATCGGTGAAGAAGACACCCGCAAACCAGAGAAGGTCACGTGGGATGGTCACACTGCGTCCATGGCTGCCACGTCACGCTTGGCTCAGCAAGGCGTGACACTGGAACAACAGATCGAGGCCATACACAAGTCTAAGGGACTCACGTAAGTAATGTGCCGCTGTTGTGTTCATTAATACCCAGCCACGTTGCACAACCAGTGAGTAACGCAACCAGCAAGTACAGTAAGTAAGTACGTAACCAGTGAGTGACGCAAGACAAGACCTGACTTTTGTCTGTTTTTCCCAGGCCTTCGGAAGAGAGAGAACGAATCGGACCAAAAGTTCCACAGGAAGAGAAACCTGAAACACAGCGACCACCAACAACGGCCATCCCGCCCCCTCCCTCCATGACCTCGATGTCCACAACGCATGTACCACCTCCACCCCCTCTGTCGACCATGATGAACTTACCACCACCTCCCCCCATGCTCCCGCCTGGTGGACCGCCACAATTTTTGGGTAAGCATTCATTTCTGTTCAAGCTCCAGAAAAGCAACCTGGTAGCCTTTACATGTACAAGGCATTAGAACATTACAGCTGTAGGTCCCATGAAGATAGTGCACAGCTAATCTACGTTCTGATGGCGAATTTTGGAAAAAAACCGGGATATGCTAAAACTTCCTCAATCTATGCCTTCTTTAATTCCTTTTGGTTTATCGTTATCTTTGTAGTCGATATTTTTTGGAGTAAAACAATTCCAGTTTTCTGTTTTTTTTTCATGTCGTTTTATATGATTAGTATTTAGTGACCTTTTACTCCGTTTTCTGTCGCACTAATCGAGTGGCTGTATCGCCCACCCACTAAATGAGATGTTTTTTTTCCTCCTCCTATTTAATTCTTTCCCTAAATTGCATAACCTTAAAACAGTCTCGTGCGTGGAGGATTCCAGGAACAAAAACCGATTACTCTTGGTCTGAATAAGATGCTTCTTGTATTCTTTTCGTGTTACCCTCCCCCAATCAGCATTCTGTGCCACTTCGACAATTGGCCAGTGCCCGTAACCACAACTGGAGGGATGGTTACGTGTACCGGCTCGGATGTGTCTCATGTCAAACAAACAAGATACTAAAAACTCAATTCTTTACGCGTCTATCCCTAGGTATTCCGCCTCCGCCGCCCCCTGGCGGGCTCCCACGGATGCCGCCTCCGCCGTTTGTTAATCCTAGTCCCCCGGTGGCTCCTCCCATGTCAAGTAAGCGGGAGGCAGATGGAGACGATTCGGTTGGCAAGAAGTCGAGGACTGAGCCGGCTGAAGCGAATCTTATTCCTGAAGACGAGTTCCTCGCATCCAACCCCAACCCAGTCACATTTGGTGTTCAGATTCCTCTCATGCCAGACAAGGCCGAGTGGAAACTGGATGGCAATACTATCCGTCTTACTTTACCGCTTACAGATCAGGTGAGTGGGAGACTGGTGACAAGCGTGCCTCCATGTAACTCAAACATGTGATCGGCTGAAATCAAATTGTCTCCGCGCGAAATGTCGCATCAAAATGACAGATCTTTTTTTGAAGCAGCATCCATTTGATTGTCGTAAAACCTAAACCGAAGCAGCAGCAGTGGTCAATACGCAAGTAAGACAACTAGCCAAAGAGAACTTAAAGCAAACGCACGAAGCCGGCGCCCAGCGCGGGAAAAAACACGTGACCAACCAACCTCTTTCCTAGGGTGGGAAAAAGAGAGGCTGGTGACTAACTTGTGAGTACAATGCAACTCCGCACTACAAGTAGTTTCGACATAATTGGAAATTAACTACCAAACGTCTGCTTGAGAAAACCTGTTGATTCTAGGAGGAACTGAAAATCTATTTTGTAAATTCTGGCGAAGAACCGTGAATGTTAACCTGTTGATGTAATTTGTTTGTCTGGTAGGTTTCTGTGATCAAGGCAAAGCTTCACGAGATTACTGGGATGCCAGCTGGGAAACAAAAACTGCAGCTTGGGGTAAGCACTGTTACTGTGATCAGCATTAAAAATCTCCACACTGTTGAAATCGCATACATTGTCTATGTTCCTCTTTGGGAGAATCTGGTTTTAGGTCCAAGAAGTTTTCTGGAGATGATCAGTGACATCTATACATTACTCTATCAATTTATTGTATTAAAAACTTGGAGAGGTGATCATAAGTCCAGGATCGGAGCTGATCATGTTGCTGAAAGAAACGAGAAAACAAGCTCGGGAGGTTTTCAATACTCTGAACACGGTTCCACATGGCCGTTTGGATTCAGCTGGATTTGCTAATTTAAAATACCTGCATATAAGTTTTAAAATCTCAGTTTCTACTAAAATCTATTTAAATCGTTCTTAGTCTCAGTCTCCTTTGCGAGGAAGTAGCTCCCCAGAGCGTGATTGTGCCAAAGATGGATGGCGCACTCTTTTGCACAAATCACTATCTTGTGCATTGATGTTTATTCACACTGTACGTTTGCTAACACGGATCCAGTCAATAACAGAGTGTTATCTTTTGTCTGAGCAACCGGACTAGGAATCTTCCCGACTTTCAGTCATCGTTAACCTCCCACGATGACGCTCTTTAGGCTCATCTCAAGTCTTCTTCCCCAAGAACGTGGGAGAGACATCCCAAAGAACGCCTGTGCAGGAGGCTGAGTCATCATAAGGTTCCTTTCCTTCTTACATAACCTTGCGTGTTGGAAAGTCATTTTGGCGCTGTCGTGTTACGAGCATTTCAGACAAATTCTTAAGCCGAAAAAAGACGAGAATGTACAAACACAGAGAAGAGAACTTTTTAATTTGCTCGAGCCGGACTGTCTGTCTCTAAATATAATAGTCGTGGTAGGAGGACAAATTTTCTTTGTTTCGATGAAGAGGAAGTTTATGTGCTTGGTCTGAGTGGATTGTGAGACTTATCCCCAGACCCCCTGATTCCATTTGATTCCTTTGTCGTGGATTATCCTGTTTATCCGTCAAAATCCGTTTTCCGATTGCTATCCGTATTATAAGGGATCCGTTGGACGGAAAATCGGCTTCAGTCTAGACTAGAATTAATGCCCCTTTATACAAATATTGTTTTAGCTTTGAGAACGCGAAGACAAAGACCTAGAGTACCTATAATAGTTGATTGAGACTGTCGCTCCCACACGGAATACCGTCGTCAGTGACTCTACGTTGTGCTTCTCTCTTCACGCTCAAAGAAGTTGATTAACATAAGTCAGTGCAGTTTAACTACGATCCCGTTTTTCGCGCATTTGGTTAACTTGCGTGCGCTTTGATAGAGTTCCCATCCATGCGCAAATCGACTTTTCGCCGTTTTGCCACCCAAGAGAAGACGAAACAAGTTGATTTTTTTGTTTCCTCTAGCATAGCCTCACGAGTGGGACTAATCGCGCCGGAAATATTAAAATGGCGTCTTTTTGCAACTTGGGGCCTCGTTCAGCCACCTACCGCAAACGCAACTCGTTGGAATCTTGTTGAATGTATTTGTAAAACTTTGCTCAACTTTCGAGCCCGTTTGTCCGAAACGTTTTTTTCTGTAAGTAGATTGTCGAGTTAAAACAAAATCCTCTGATTGATGGTTTCCGTTATTCTCATTATTACTCTGCTTGGTAATGTTTTCATTTTGCCAGAAGAATATCAATGTTGATCGTTGTGGCTGTGAAAAATAGTCAGATAAAAAGCATGTCATTGTTCAGCAGGGAAGATGTGTGAATCCGCAGTTTTCCTGTTTTTTTTCTCCTATCTACAATGCTACGAGGTGTTAAAATTTTGGAAAAGGTTTGGGTTGCCTTCTTCATCTCTTCTCTTTTGTGTTTTTTTGCAGGGCATCTTTATCAAAGATTCCAACTCGCTGGCTTATTACAACGTTACTCCTTCCAGTGTGGTGCAGCTTCAGCTCAAAGAACGTGGAGGAAGAAAGAAATGAGAGACTACTTAAATTCTTTGTCATGTCTTTTTCTTTAATATTTGTACGTCTGCGTGTTTAAATTAAACTGTGCAGGAAACGCTATTACGTTTAGAATAGACTCTGCGCTTGGACGTATGGTTTTTAGCTTTAGATAAAACTTTTAACATGAAATAGTGCAGTTTTTTGAACTTTTTGCCTCGTTTGTTCTGTTCTGTTCTAAATTACACGTCCTCACTCACAGAGCGGTTTTCAATTGAGTGTCGTAAAACCAACGCCAAACCAATTACTTACCAATTAGACTACTCAGCCAATCTCAAAAGGTTGTTAAACCAATACCAAAACCAAAGTAATTGCCTGATTACTTTCGACGCTCAATTGAAAACCGCTCTATCAAAAAAAGAATAAAATAGAAATGAATAAATAAATAAATAGAGTTTTCGGCACTGATAACTTTGTCTTACTCCTGTCCTACCCATAATTCAGCAAGTCTCGAACAGAGTTTACGTCACAGAAGTTGCTAAGCAACAGGTCATTTCTGTTCCTTGCTGACGTAACAACTTTTGGAGTCAGTACTATTCAGTGATTTTTTAGTCATGGTCATAGGCTGCGGAGAAAGTAAGGCTGCTGAAAAACCATTCTTAACCCTTGTGACATTTTCAAAAATTCTGCACCTAACAACACCAACAAAGATGTTCTTTTCGCATTTTCTTTAAAACTGGCACAATCACTAGTGCCCCTCCCCCCCCTCCTTGGGGATAAATTTGGGTCGGCTCGATACAGGAAGTTTCTCGAAAAAGAAACGACTTTTTTTTTTAACGCGGTTCAAAATAGTTAATGGTTCACAGCAGACGACAGTTAACCCTGATATCGATGTGGACCTAATTTGCCATGAGACCATAATCTGTGTTTACGGTTCTTGTAAGGTACATCAATATGGCGGTCGTATACCACAAACTGTAATTGCCAGAAAAAAAGATTCCTTTTAGCTTTGTTATAAAGCCCAAAAGCATGAATTGTACAGCCATAGACTATTAATGGCACTGGAGAGCTGATTGGTCACATAAAATTTAATTGTGTTGTTTGTCGACCTTTATAGTTGAGTAAAAGGGTTCCAGCACAAACGAAAGAGCTCTTTTTGCATTGTGGCCTCGGGAATAATTTTCTGTCGTCCCAATAATTGTCGCGATTGTGTGTCAATTGTCGCACAGTCAGGCGGAACAGCTGCGCGTCGCTGGTCCATTGGATCGCAGGCTAAAGTTGAAACGCGCACGACACGAGGTGGCCATTTTCAACTATTCTTCAGTAGATTTGAGGAATGTGAGGACTGGCTATGAATGGGTAAGATAGTTACTGGGCTGTGTAATTCTAATAGTGTAATCGAACAACCTGTATTCCATACGTTATATTATAGATATTAATGATTGGCTTACCCGCGGGCGTTTGTTGACGAACGATTTCATAGCGTGCGACATTGTTTGTCGTATAAACTGCTTGCATAAGCTCGAAATGCTCTCGTGTTTCATTTGAACAAACTATTTGCAACGAGTCGTTTCTGAATACGCAAAACGAAAACAAAAAACAATGAGAGACTACGATCGATGCACACGGCTCAGAAATACGCACAAGCAAATCCCAAAACACTCTTGAGGGTCTTGATACCTGTGTCGATATACATTCTTGGTAGCCTCTTTGATTATTGTTTTCACAGAGGATCAGGTATCAGTTAAATAATAGGCTCTGTATGTAAGTGTAAAAGGAAAAGATTTCCGGAGTAACTTCTCAAAATAGCCCCAAGAACTGTTTAACGATGTTTTATACGTACTTCCGTTGGCGTCAACAGGGTAAAACGAAAGTTATTTTGCATAAACGCCGCGGGTTGATTTACACCTGTCATGCTCAATATGTACTCCATTAACGTTTGAGATGGGTTTTTCTTCACTTTTGAATTTTGAAGCATTCGCCATTGATCGAAGAAATACGAAACAAAATAGGAGGGAAGTGAGAGGAAGTGACGGAAGTCAGTCTAAGCGTGACACGTATGCCATGCGTGACAATGACAACCCGTTATTTCCTTTCAGTACAATTATCCTGACGGGGAGGTGATAAGAAGTCTTTTGTGTGTGAGTTCTTTCCTTAGGCCAATCAAGCTTTGCAGGGATTTTTGTGCTCTGCAAGAAATATAGTTACGTTGATGTAGACACTGTTAAAGTGTTGTTTGCTGCTATTTTTCCTTCGGGGAATATATATATATTTTTTTGATTGACCTTACCCCACCCCTCCCCTGTTCACTGCTCTAAATTGTCCGGGTCTTTGTTCACGCACACGTCCCACGAATCGTCACTTTCATCAAGCTTTGATTCATTTCGGGTGGTCTTGTGATTTGCAATGAGTCTCACGAGAACTGTAGATGCCGGTAAGTTTTCGGGACTGTTTAAACTAGTGGATTTGATTTTTTGCACCGAAGTGGAAAGAAACTGACAAATTTTCCACCACCTGCTATTGAACCTTTCGGGATCTCTTTCAAAGATTCGGCGGGCCGCCTTCAAGAACGCTGCTTCACGTGTGTACACTGTCCATTTGACTGAAGTTTTTTCGTATTTCATGTTGTTTTTACAGATGTCCATGCTTTGCTGGTGTATATAGTTTCGTTCCTTCTCTGTGTGGTGTGTTTTTGCTTACTCGTTCGGGCGTACAGGCGAAAGCACCAGTATAGAAAACAAAAAGAGCGGCAACGACCATTTATCAAAAGAAAACGGGACTCGCTGTCACCGAGGACAAGTCTGTTGTTTGGAAATCTGGTGAGTTTTCATTATAACATTATTATTATTTCAAATGACGCAGTTTCTCTTTCGAAGGACCATCGAACCGTTGAAAGCATGAGTTGCATTTAGATTTCAAGTGCTTTTATCAAAATCATGGCGTCAAAAATCAACATAGGTGAACAAGTCAGGAATATTGTTGAGTCGCTCATCGAACGAAACCAGTCTAAAATTTTTATCCTACTGTACCAAAAAGAGGAACTACTCCAAGTTTTTTAAGGCTTTCTTGTTTATGAAGTTACAAGCAAACAAAGATCGTGTCCTTGATGTAAATATGCGTGTAGTTTGCCGACCAACGTACATGGAAGGGTAATGAAGCTTATTTTTATGTTAAGATTAGGTAATCTAGATCATATCTCGTTTGGAGGAAATGAGATATTTTGATCTCCTTGCTCTTACAATGTAGTAGACGTGTTTTCATTTGCGATTATTTTGTCGAAGAAATTCAAAGAAAGTTCAAATATCCGTTTTGCGGTTTCTTGAATTAGCATTTCTTGTCGGCGTGTAACTGCATGCTTAAAAATAGATTGCGCGCGAATCGATTCATGAAGTACAGAATGTTTAACCACAAACCCGAGCACAAAGTATAAGTGCAATTTGGGCATTTTTGTGTGTGTGGGCCGTTTACCCTTTCGAAACAATGGATCTGTCATTGTTCGGTTTTCGTCTCATTTTTGGCACCAACTGTAAATTTTCTACGATCACCTGCCGAGTGCTTTCTAAACATTGACAATGAAATTATTAAAGTTAACTGAAGCGTAATTTATTTGCAGTGTTTATTTTAATAAATTGTCCCAAGTCTTTTCAAAACAGCGTGGTTAATTTTAAACAAAACTTTCTGACTTCAATAAACTTGGTGAGAATGCATGACTCAACAGCTTTTGATGGCGTGAAGGTGTAAATATATATTTTAAAAAATTCCCGTATATCAATTGAATTTAAATAATATGATAATGTCGATTTTCATCCCTTCGTTTTATTGTTAGTAACAATTCTGGTTTTGTCCACACTTACACGTGAAGATTAGAAGGAATAATTTAATAGTAGCACAGAGAAGAAGTCAATCAATTTCTCTTGTTATATCCATATGAGAAATATCAGTTTGCATATCAATATTTTTCCATTTGATTCTACATAAAATTACTGCTAATTTTTGTTGACATTTTTTTTTCAGTTTTAGTGTTCGACACAGATCCAATCAATACATGTAATTTATTCTTGGCCTTGTCAGAATTGTCTGTTTGCTCAGGCAACATCTTTTTCATTGTTTTGACATATGTTTAACCACTGAAAAAATAATCTTACCGCATGAATAAACATAATTTAACAAGCACATACATGGCAAGATATGTAAACTATTCATTATTGATATTCTCCTGTGGCTAAATTGCTTTAATATGCCGATGGTTCCAGTATCTTTACTGAAACCACTAGAAATAATGTTTTTTCTGTGTAGGTGGTCTTCATCCTTCAAACCTACCTTAACTAACACAGTTGGAAACCAATCTTGACAAAGCTTTTTTGTGCTTACTTATTCATGTATACTCACATGGAATGCACTAATTAGGGATGATTCTGAATTTTTCTGTTGATTAAAAATTTAGGATAGATTGTATAGAGAGAAACTGAACATGCTAAAATCCCAAATGAGAAAATGACTGAATAACATCCTTATTACGCTAATTTATCCATGCATGTTTTTAAGTTCAATCCAGTTAGCCTGAAGTTAAATCAGTGGCTTTCCAAATTATTATATTTTTAATCCAGCAGGTTACAAAATTTGTAACCTGCTGAATTAATGTATGTCACTTTTTATTGATTATAATCTAACTTAATCCACCAACTTATTTCCCAAGTTGACAGTGATTATCCTTCTTGTTGACTTCAAGGCCAGCTGTTCTTCGTAGTATCTGGCTAACATTTTGATTTATCAAAATTCCACATGATTGTTTGCAGTCCTTTTGAACTTTTTTAAACTTTTTTTCTGTTGGAGAAGTAGCATAAAATTTTGTGCAGGGAATTTGTGATTCAAAAACAGATGTCCATCCGTACTGTATAAGCATATTTAATATGTGATGTAATTACTCTCAAAATTTTAGATAATTAACATTGTACTCACTTTGTGGGGTATCAAAATGCGGTTAGCCACTACTGTTGGTTGGAGCTACTCTGATGCCCAAGAGAACAATAGAGAAACAAAGCACGTAGCTAGCTCTGATAACAAAAGATCTGCATTGCCAGTGGGCTTGTAGTGTGATATAGATCTGATATCCTGCTTGTAGGAAGCTGTTTTATGTGTGTATTAAGAATTGATTGATGGAAAGAAAGGTAATTATGTTCAAAACAATATCCATGGACAGATTTTGAGAGGTCATGAAATAATACAGCATAATATCACATTGTGGTCTTAGATGACCCCAGAAATTGGGGTCTAAACATCATTGGTAGTCGAATCTTGTTCCAGTCTTCTGAAATCTTCCTGATCAATGTAAATTGTACATGCATTGTTTTGGTGTTTCCTTCATTTTGAAGAAAGCACCTGCAGTGTTATGTGTATTGCTTGATGATTTCGAGAAGTTCTTCAAAGAGCTTCAGTGTAGTATTGCTGAAAGTGTTATCAAATAAGTACACAGTAAAATCCCACTTAAACCCCAGAACATCCACAAGTGCTTTTGAGTATGGCAGAGCTTGTCAACAAACACTCTATTTTATAACATTGACAAAATCGGAAGGTTGTCTTGACAGCAAATGTCCCTGTATTGTGTGAGATTCAAGCTGAATAATTTTCTCCTGAGAAGATCTTCATCTATTTATTTTAACATGGTGTTCCTGATTGGTCAGATTTAGCCTGTTCCAGGCTTTGAGCAAAACATACATGTACATGAAGAAAGAGAACATCAATTCTTATCATGTTAGTCTGCATACAATGAGAAGAAAGGGAGCATGTAAATAAATTGCTTGGAGACTGGGAATTAGGTAGCAAGGATTGGATAAAGTGAAAAGTACATGTAGTTACATTCCTGTTCAGTTTTGCTTTCTCTTTTCTGCTCATTTCTGCTACAATTACATAAGACTGCCGTTGACCATTTAAACACCTCTATATATGGAATGTCGATACCTGATATTTGAAGCTTCTCCTAGGCAGTTTAAATGAGAATAAGGCTACAAACCATGCAGTTTTAATAATTTCTGGTAGTAAATATTATTTGACTTGATGAAGTGTTTAGTCTGTCATCTGGTTTTACTCTCTTTGTATTCATTTTGAGCAAATCTTTTTATTTTGCTTTGTGACAATAATACACTTAGTAACCCTCTCTTGTGTTCTCTCCTTCTCTTTTCTCAAACAATAACATTATTACTCAAGATACTGGGCAACTGATCGTCTCTAGATTTAGAAATTAGACATAATAAATCATTCACTTGTCAGTTAAAGAGAAGTCAATGAAGTTTTAACACATGAATGAACTACTCCTTGTTGCTCACTTTGACGATAATTATTGGAGAGGTCAAGAATGTTTACGGCAGTTGGCACAGAGCAAAAACGAAACTTTTGAGTTTCCTTATTTACTGTAGAATTTTTTACTCTAAAGTTGTATTTGCCATGTATATTATTGTGTTTTATTGATTTAACGATTTGACAAATAGAAAACTAGCCTGTACTACAACTGTCCTTCCTGAAAGAAAAAATCGGAGAGAACATCTGTGTGTTGCCACTGATAATCCCATTTCATGCATAAATTGTCTGCGTATAAAAGCTGATGTGACACTTGGACACAACAAAGGAACTTGCCTTCTGCACATGATCTTTGCATGACATACATGTACAATAACTAGTTAATGACCTTTCAATGTTCACTGTTAACAAAACAGACCACTTGTGGAATAATTTTGTCGACAGACAAATGCTGACTACCTCCGTTACTCTGGCTTTTAAACTTCAACATTGTAAATCTACATCTTCCTGTCAAAGTGTAACAAATTTTGATTGTGATCTTGACTGCCAACTCTCAGAATTTTTGTCAGCGCGACCAATTAAAGGCAAAGTGCTGAGTTCTACAATTTACAAACATTACACTTAATTAAACCAGTCCTGCAAAAGTCATATATGGGTGGAACATGATTAATAACAGTAACACACAGACTCATCTCTCTGAATTTTTCTTTTTGGGGAGGGGCAGCTACATGCATCATAGACAGGCTAAGAGAAAACATGTCGCTGTTAAACCCTCTAAAAGCAGGTTTTGAACCCAGTAGACAGTGTCAGTTGTATGTCGTCTGATAGTTGTGACTTAGTTTGCTTTGGCTTTCTCTGCAGCAATTCACAAACAGACCTGTAATAACGCCTTTAAGTTCATCAAAAAGACATCAACAGTCCTTTAGATCATTACTTCAGAATGATCCAAATGTCCAAGACAAGTTGTTTGGAAACAGAACGTGGCCAGAAAGAAATTTCTTAGGTGACATCATCACTTCAGTCAGTCAGCATCCAAGCCAGAAATTCAGAGAATCAAAAATGAGAAAGACCTCGCCTGAGAAAAAGATAGAACCACGAGTGCTCTTTACATCTCATCATTCATGTGTACATGGCAGTGAGGGTGAAGCTAGTGGCTGCGGTTGTAAGGAAGAAGATGGAGCAGAAGCTCACATTTTATTTGAGGATGAAGGAAACAACAGTGATAAACTAAATCATCAAGATACACATGCCCTGGCCATTTCAATTCCTGAATCAAATACGGTTGCTTCATACTTGTCAGAATGTGTTGCATCAGACGACAAAAAACAGTTATCTCCTATGTCCAACCTGGAAGAAAAACCTAAAAATCCACGAGTGATGTGGCATCAGCCCGAAAGCCTGTTTAGGCCAAGCTCCATAGCAGCGAGAGGGGCTCAATCTCCTTCTGAGCAGAAGCCACCTCTGTGGGGTCATTACTGTAACTCAAGTGAAATAGTCGAGAAAGCCAGGTCTAGTGAATGTTGGAGAAAAACAGTGGCTGACAAAATTGAGAAAGCAATGAAATTTGAAGTAAAAGAAATGAAATACGAGAATTCTAACTGTGGCAATGGGAAACCTGACACCTCTGTGGGCTCTGCCAAAAAGATGACATGCACATATTCATCATCAGATAATGGAAGCAATAAGAGTGATTGTGGTCCATTGGGTTATGTTTTCAGTGACAGTTTAGATGACATTCTGGCAAAGAGATCTAGGAGTCGATCACGCAGAAAAAAGTCTGTAAAATCTAGTGATGAGGAGTCTACGACCTGTGAACACAGATCTCTGGATACAAATGATATTGTGGCTAATGCCTCCAAAACGGAAGTGCACTGCATGTTGTGTGGCATTACTTTGCCTAAACCGCAATGTTTCTACAGTCTAGGCTCTTTGTGCACAGATGATGAAATCTGCGAGACAGACTCGGATGACATTAATCGTCATCCCGTAGGTGATATTGACATGGATTCTACATTAGTGGAAAGTCAAAGTCACCACGACACTGGATACACTAGCAGTGAGAACTTTGAAGATGAAAGCACCTTGACAATTAAAGAGCTCGACTCAGTGTGGTTAGACGATAAGCGAGAGACTGATGATGGAGACTACGAGAGTTATGATGGAGACCACGAGAGTGACAGTGAAGATGCTGGTGTCAAAGGTGTTGTTATGGGTGATGACGTGGCTCTGAAGCCTCTTGTGTCAGTACGGGAGCCAATAGCAATTAAGGACTATGCTCTGCGGGAATGGAAGAGTGACACGCCCACATCACTTGCAATGAAAAAGGTACGATAAAAGAATTTCTCAATGCAGTAAATAACAATAGGGTACATGTAGATGGTCTTGCTGACTGACATGCACATGAACAGTATTCTATAACTTTAGGATTACTGCACAGTGTGCAAAGAAAGTCCTGTCTGACAACCTGGGGCTGGTGAATTTTCCAGTCAGGCTAATGAATTCTGTTTGTCACTTGTCTAATGGGAACGTGAAGCTGTTAATTCTTGGGAAACGTTTTGATGAAATTCAAATTACAGAAGTACTGCGAGAGATGAACTTTTTGGGGGGCTAGTCAGAATGATTTTTGGTCTAATACATTGTAGTTAAAGCTTGCCTGAAGGTAGGGGTTGAATTTTTTTCTTTGCACCCTGCTGTGGTGTTTTCTTTCTTCAAGTTACGAGGTCCTTGTTGATGATCTTCATCTTGTGAGTTACACAGAACCTTTCTCCCCTTTCAAAGAGGTGCAGTGACCTAATGGTTAGCTCACTAGACTTTGTATTGAGCATTAGTCCAGTTAAAGCCCTGCGCCGAGTGAGAGTCACTGCGTTCTGTTCCTGGCTCACAGTGCCTCTCTCCACCCAGGTGTATAAATGGGTACTTGCAAATTTATGCTGGGGGAAAACCCTCCAGTGCATTAACAACCCATCCAGAGGGGAGTTGACATACTCCTGTTGCTTCAAGTTACAGAAGCTGGGATAAGATCCAGTTGTTTGAGCTACTGGGCCAGCACAGACTTTTTCCTTACCTCTGTAAAGAAAAATAGTCCTCCTGTAGAACATCAGTTTTCATCGAGCTCTACATTTAAACTGTTTATGTGCATGCTGACACACAAGCAAACAAACAAACAAACAAAGTTAAGAAACCTATTCCAGCTGCATGTAACACTAATAGCCTATTTTTTCACAGGGATATGGTTCCATCTCGACACTCACTGGTTGTCAACATCTCCGTCAGATCAGGGGTGATAACTACTGTGCCATAAGAGCTGTGCTTTTTCAAGCATTAGCTGGCAGACTTCCTATCTTGAATCTATTTGGGGCTGAAGAGGACAGCAAACTTGAAAAAGTATGTACACTGTGTAACAACATAAAAGGCATTAATGTTGGTGAGAAAGTGAGTAAAGTCTCTTTATGTGCAAATGACACCACTGTTTTTGTTTGAGACCTTGATTCCATTGCCAATTTACTAACTCCACTTCAAAAGTTTAATAATCTTTCTGGTTTGGAAATCAGCACAACAAAGACTGAAGGAATGTGGCTCGGCAGGTGGAGGAACAAAACCAATACGCCTTTCGGCTTTCGCTGGCCACGGGATTCAATAAAAGCTCTTGGCATTTTCATTTCTTATGAAAACAAAACCAATGAATTAAATTTTGCAGAGAAAATCCAGAACTTAGAAAAGACCCTGAATAGTTGGAAAAAAGAAATCTCACACTTTACAGAAAAATCAACATAGTTAAAACATGCAGACTTTCTAAATTAATTTATAGTGTGTCTGTTCTTGTCATTGTCATTGTGGGAGGCGCGATGGCCTCATGGTTAGTGCGCTCGTCTCCGGATCAAGCGGTCTGGGTTCGAGCCCTGGCGGGGGACATTGTGTTGTGTTCTTGGGCAAGACACTTTACTCTCACAGTTCCTCTCTCCACCCAGCTGTATAAATGGGTACCGGCGAACTTAATGCTGGGGGTAACCCTGCGATGGACTAGCATCCCATCCAGGGGGGAGTAGAAATACTCCTAGTCGCTTCATGCTACAGAAACTGGGATAAGCTCTGGCCTGATGGGCCACTTGGCTCGCATGCAAACTTTACCACCTTTTACCTTTACCTGTTCTTGTCATACCCGAACATTTTATCAAGGAAATTGAAAAACTAATTTTTAACTTTATTTGGGATGGGAAACCGGCAAAGATAAAAAAGTCAACTATCATAGGAGAGAAAAAACAAGGCGGACTGAAGATGATTGATTTTAACAGTATGAATAAAGCATTAAAAGTTGCTTGGATACCACATTTACAAACCAGGTCTGATGCATCATGGAAAATCATCCCTGAAGCTTGAAAATCTTGGAGGAATATCATTTCTTTCACAATGCAGCTACAATGTCAAGTTCTTGTAATTTAACAACCTCCCAGACTTCTATGGTGACATCTTAAAATATTGGCAAAACATGAGGTCTGCATTTCCAAAGAATACTTCTCCCGGCAAAGAAATAATTTGGAATAATCACAACATAATAATAGATGGTAAAGCACCTTTTTATAAAAGCGGGCTAGAAAAAAAAAACATTTTACGGGTTGAAGATCCCCTCGACAATAACGGTAACTTCCTTCCTTTCAATCTTTTCTCTGAAAAATTTCATCTCGAAACCCCCTTCACTCTTTATTTGGGCTTAATTAATTCTGTGCCGACCCCTTGGAAGCTGGCAATAAAAAGGACTCCTCTGCACATGGCAGAAAATGAAAACAACACAACAAACATTTCCACCAATAGGGTTTACTCCACTATGCTAAAAAAAGTCTTCTTACCCCCAACGGCTGAGAGGAAAATTATTAGATATGGTTTTACTCAAGATAATATTCACAGAGTGTACCAACGACCTTTCCAGATAAAAAGTGACATAAACACAACACTGTTTCAATATAGGATTATTCACAATACTCTTCCAGCAAAAGTCAGTCTCTTTAAAGCCAAGATATGTGATGATGACATATTCCCACAATGTCTTGCTGACAGGCATTCCTTAGATCATATGTGTTTGTGCTGTCAATTAACTTTATCCTTCTGGGACTTATTCCAAACATGGTGGACTAGCAAAACTAAAGAAAATGTCACATTAACAGAGAGCATGATTCTGTACAGAATTTTCGACAATAGAGAACACCTGTACTCCTTGAATTACTCACTTCTTATAGCAAAGTACCCCATATATAGTAGCTGCTTGCAAGAAAAAAAGCTTTGTTTTGACAGTTTTCTCACGCTTCTAAATCAATATACAGTGGGAAATTGCTGTTCAAGATAACAACATTACAAAGTTCAAGACTATAATTATATAGATTTCTTTTGTAACTTTTTATTTTTCGTCTGTTTTGCTTTACTATTCCTTTCTGTTTTTTTCTTTTTACGCTTGCTAACCCAGATATCACGGAAATGTTGAATACATGTAGTAACATGAACTGACACATTAATTGCGCATCTTGAAAAGTGTTAATTTGTTAATTTTCTCCATCCTTTACCATCCTTGTTCCTTTACGGTTTATTATTATGTCTTTACTGCTGTTCTATCGTAGTATCCTGTTATTTTCAGGTTTTTTCAATTTAAAGGTAATTTTGTACATGTATGGGACCGAAATAACCCAGAATACTGTTCATGACTGAGCTCGATTAGTGAGAAATGTAATGGTTGTCACATCTTGAAAAAAGGCCAATGTCTTCAAGCTGGCAGCCTGTCGGTTGTTTTTAATTTGTCTCAATATTCTTTAGTCTCAATTTGTTTGTTCTTTGACCATTTGGTGTTTTTCTATCTTAGAAAATCATTTTTTTTTTATGGTCTGGAAAGCACATTCAGAACAGTGTCGCTTGTTTACTACATCACTGATGTTTCTGATACACTCCTTTCTAGATTCCCAACAAGCTGCTAAGTAATGGAGTTGCTTGTCTTGACATGTGGAGCTTTGCTAACAGATTACCAGTTTCTCAGTCTGAAGTGATTCCCACCTTGGAGAACTTCCTGTCTTTCTTCAGTAATCAAGTAAGACTTCTTTTCTTTTTGATGTGTACCTTGTTTGTCCTGTTGTATGAAAATCTGCACACACATTTGTTTTCCCTGGTGAACTAGAGTTAGTTGCACAATATACATGTATATGGTTATTGACCAAGTGTGAGGTCAACATGGCTGAATATTAGCCAATTTCTGTTACTGTGTGTTTGTGGACCAAGATTGAGTAGAGGTCCATTAACTTGGAAAAACGAACGAGGCCAATATTCAGCCATCTTGGCCAAACAAGCTTGGTCAATAAAGTTTTTATTATATGACTTTCGGGGAAATTTTTCTTACGGGACACAGCCGGTAGTCCCAAGTGGGCAAGATAGTATGGTCTTTTCCACTTTGGTAGCCAATTGAAGTGCTGGTTTTACTTCATCGTGCCTGCTTGTACATGTAGCCATACGATAAAATGCCAACTGGCTTGGTTGGCTTACTATTGCTGTATACTCCATGGTTCAAATGTGAACATAGAAATTCTTCTCACCTGACCTTATATATTTCCTTGAACACTGGTTAAAAGAATCTTAATGCTATTAGTTAAACCTGGCCAATTTTTGAATAGGAAAACTGTTATAAGTGTGTTCAGATTTTGTGGTAAATGTGGTTTAATAAATTGTAAACAAAAATAAGTAGTATTACAGTACAACTACAGTGTACCGCAACTGATGCAACCCATGTGGTCTAAAGACCAAAGATTTCAAGTCGTGCAAAGGCAAAAGTTTGGCGGCTGTGGCAACCGTGTGGGCGCTTCTAGAGTACAGCTCTGCAAATTATATTAAAGTAAACTGCAAGAACATGTAGTGTGCGAGTGTTATTAAAACAATAAAAATAGTCACGAATTTATCATTATTTTCTGTAGTGTGAAACAAGCTTCAATAAATAATTAGTTGGAAATTTATTGTTAACATCGCAGGTTTTCAATTGTTAAATCTGGGCATAATTTTGTAGGGTGTATGGCCTCTCAGGCTCTGTTGAATAGAGTGGTTTGAATAGGGCGACTTGAATAGAGCGGCTTTCAATTGAGTGTTATCAAAGCAAAACCAAACCAATTGCTTTGCAATTAGACTACTCAGCCATTTTCAAACCGTAGTAAAACCAAAACCCAAAACCAAAGTAATTGCCTGATTACTTTTGACACTCAATTGAAAAATGGTTTATGTGGTCGCTGATATTTGATTTCAAACAAGTACTCCTGTCTCCTCCACTGCTGATTTTAGTAATACCTTTGATAAATTTGAGGTGCCTACTAAATTCCATTTAGCTGTCAGCCTGTGGAGTGCTAACAGTTACTGTTTGGCGATAAAGATTTTACTGTACACTGTACTTTCATTTTTCTAATGAGTTTTTTTCTATTGAATTTCAATTTGAATTCTACTAACAGAATAAAAGCCTTTTTTGTGGAGGCACGGTGACCTCATGGTTAGTGTGCTCACCTCCGTATCAAGGGGTCTACATGTAGGCTTGGGGCCTGGCCGGGACATTGTGTTATGTTCTTGGGCATGACACTTTACTGTCAGAATGACTCTCTCCACCCAGGTATATAAATGGGTACCGGCGAGTTTAATGCTGGGCGGGTAACCCTGTGATGGACTAATATGCCATCCGAGGCAGGCAATGTACATTGTAGAAATACTCCCAGTCACTTCATGCTACAGAAACTGGAGATAAGCGCTCGTATACAGACTTTACCTTATGGAAAACGTATGTTGTCTTACAGATCCGCAAGATAGGGGACAGCTCAAGTCAACCAGAGCGAATTGAATCTACACTATCCTTGCTCAACAATGAAACTGAAGAGTTTAAAATACTTGAAGCAACAAAGCTCCTGATGTTTGACATTGCTGTCCAGCTGCACAGAAGAATGAGTCAAGGAGAGGATGTGCCCATATTTGCGATACTGTTGTTTGCTCGAGACTCCAGCAACTCCCCTCGCAGCCTATTGACGAATCATTTAAACAGAACAGGAGACACGGGTGGCCTGGAACAGGTAAGCAATTGCACCCCTCCCTCCCCACCCTACATGTACTTGTAGTTCGAGGATATCCTGTGTTCTGCTTCTATTACTCTTGGATCCCTAAATTTAAACAATCAGAGCTCCTTTCTGATCAACGCACAGTTTTTCATTTGTGTTGAGATGGTATCCGGTCACTTCGCCCCTTGGTCATTTTGCCCCCAGTTACTTCACCTCAACTAAAAGTCACTTTGCTCCATACAAAAGTTACTTCGCTCCATACAGAAGTTACTTTGCTCAATGATATAATAAAAGTGTATATATGCGTAAAAGATTATAAAGATGTTATATTCGTGCCATTTATGAAAACGATCTTGATGATATGTTTGTAATTGTTACTCTCTCACTCACCCTAATCTCTCTCTGTCCCCCACGCCATGCTGATGTTGTTGATGTGCTCATTGGTAATTGCGCTCAATGACTCGATCGATTGCATGTAAAAACCTTTTTTTTTAACATGTCAGTAGTTAAAGGACTTAAAAAGTGACCGAGATCTTGGCGTAGTTACAGCGCGAGTCTAAATATCTTTGTTTGATTACACGCGTTGTTTAGTATTCACTTGTAGCACTTGTTGTTTAATAAATTACCCTCAAAATCTTTTTTATTAAGTCTAAGTGTATTTGATGTATTGCGCATGTAGTTGCACAGAACTTCTGTTAATGAAGACTGTATTGTTGTTTTCTTGCCACACGTATCCATGCGCAATGTGTGAACTTATGTTAATTCAAGGTGATACTTTTGTGGCACAACGCGCTAACCTTTCAAAGACTTATTGAGGGATTACAATGTATAAGAATTCATGTTGAGGAAAGTAATCAAACAAAATGATATTTAGTGTTACCAAGCATAAGTGAATGCGACTGGAAGCTACATTAGTTAAGGTGGCTGAACACAGTTTTTGATACCTGTGTTTCATTCACCTTTTTCTCTAAAACCCTTGATCTCACAGTCGCTAAAAATGGCAGCAAGGAAGTTAACAACACAAAGTTTGGTGTTTTGATGGTTAAGCTGATGTATGTGCCGTTGCCATGGCAACATGAATAAAAATAAACAGGCCTTTAAAATCGGTTTTGTTTATTCGTAGAAAATCTAGTCATTAGATTTTCTTTATAATTTGCATGCAACAAGTTTGTAACGATTCTCACAAGTTAACACCATTTTGCGAATATTGTAACAGAGAGATCTTTAATTATCCCTTGTTGAAGGTTCACTGGAATATCTAGAATTTCCTTTGTTAAAGTTCAATTATTTTCAATACTCCAGTTACTTATTTCCTAAAGTATTTTCGTGCCAAATTTCGTGAAATTCTAATGAGTGGTTCTTGAGAAATTGGCGTATTTCCGAGAGTGCAAATTTTCATTGAATCGCAATTTTTTGACTTACTACGCATGCGCTCCATTTAACTGGGTTCTTTCGGTAACAAAGAAGAAGCTGAGAATTGCTGGGTTCTTTGCATCGTTACCTTGTCTAACATATCTTTGTGATAAAAGACTTAAGTCATCAATACACTGCGTTCAATTATAGAGAAAAATAGCAGATACTGCGGGTGTTGAGTAAATGAAATGATCGCTCTATTGATGGCATGTTTGTTTTTTGCAATCCTTGTGCGTGCGCTGAATTGCATCAGCAAAAGCGTGCGTGAAAACTGTGTTCAGCCACCTTAATAATCCGAACTGACATAAGTTCAAAATCAGTCCTACTCCAGCATCAAAACAAAAATTTCACGACAGATTTCACTAATTTCTTACATGGAGCGAAGTAACTTCTGTATGGAGCGAATTAACTTTTGTATGGAGGGAGGTGAGTTTTGGTTGGGGTGAAGTGACTGGGTGCGAAATGACCATGGGGCGAAGTGACCGTAATTCGTTGAGATTTTCATCTTTCATCATAGACATGTCTATTCCTGGTTTTCACATGACTTCATCACTGCCATGCATGGTGGATGACATTAAGCCATTTCTAATCAGCTTCTTTCGTTTTCATACAACATGGTCACCACGCCTTTATTATTTGAGTCTCTCGAGACATAAATTCTCGTCAGCTGTGTCACTGCCTTGCTAGCAATTTGTTACTGTGCCTTTCAATAACATGCGGACTCTGAAATTCAAAGCTCAACCGACAAATGCATTTTGCTTCCGTCAATCAAATGTTCTGCAGCTCCTCCCAGTTTCTGACTATGTTGTCTGAACTGCGCTCGACGATTTGATTTGATTATCGCGCACTTGGCAGTAGTCGGAAGCTGGGAGGAGCCACCGAACATTTGATTGACGGTAGCGAAAATGCATTTGTCGGTTGAGCTTTGAATTTGAGTCCGCATGTTATTGAAAGGTGCAGTAAGGAGAAGATACATAGTGATAACTTGACGTTTGAACATTTGCTGGGCTTAATGCTGGTTATCAATTTGCTAAATTGACTAATTACAGACGAAATGTGACCAGGTCGGTCCTTAAAGTCTGCACACAGACCATTTGGTCTTTCGTGTCAGGACTAACTCCAGTCTGCTTAGCAGGAGTCGATTGATGCTCTGTCTTCCCCCCCTGAATAGGATAGTTGTCCATCACAGATCAGCTCCCCCCCCCTTTGAATTTTTGCCTTTTAAGTTTCTCAGTGACAGCCTTAATTACTCCTGGGTGGAGAGATTGAGTTAGATGCTAGTACCGCTTGCTGCCATACCTGGGCAACTCGCTCCAGGGCCACTGCGTCCTGTCCTCCATCGGTCTATGACGCCGTAGTTTATTTGTGTCCTCTTTTCATTCCTTAGGTGGAAATGTGTTTGCTGGGGTACACCCTCGGGCTTGTCATCCAAGTCATACGCCCTTCTCAAGTGGACAAAGAAGATTTCATAGCGTACTATCCTTTGTTAGCTGACATGCCTAAATACACTCCGACAGTCACATTAGTGGCAGAAGATGACAGGCATTATAACATTGTCATGTAGCTGGGTAATTTAGTGAACAAGACCTCCGACCTTTTCAGATGCAATGTTTGTCGTAAAGTTTTGTATTTTCCGCTTCAAATTACAATTTTGTCACTTGTACACGCACACGTACATGTAAACCATTTCACTTTTGCTCAATCTTTAACATGTTTGTTTCCGTTTTTTTTACTGTTACATTAACCATAGAGCAGTTTTCAATGGAGTGTCGAAAGTAATCAGGAAATATAACTTTGGTTTTGATTTGCTTTTACTTAAGTTTGAGATTGGCTGAGTAGTCTAATTGGTAAGCAATTGGTTTGGTTTTGGTTTCATGATGTGGGGAACGTTTTCACCCAGTACACCAAATATAAAATCACTAGTCCATGTTACTTCCTGATTTAATGCTCTGTATTGTCATATCCAAAAAATGTATAGACAAACACAACAAAAACGTCTCTGCAACGTCTACCACGAGGCCCTTATTTGCATATCACATGACCTCTACGAGGCTAGACTAATTTGCATATTTCACGATTCTGGACACCCTCCCCCCATTGAAGTGTTTTAACTTAACAGCTTAAATGTCAATTTAATTATCCTTAAATTCCTGCTCAACAATGTTTCTGATCTGACCGTTGGCAATCTGTTTGGCTCGTCGCTTTGGTCTTACCCTTGACGAAAACCTCAGCATCTGGGTTTGGTTTCCACTCAGAATCGCTCCCTCTGTTCCATCCTTGCTGGTAATCTTGCTCACCACTCACCCCAGCTTCCACATTGCTTTATCCTTGCTTCACCCTTGAACAACACCACTGCCCCTGTGTTTGGTATCTTCTCAGTGTTCCCTTCAAACTGCTGTTGCCTTTCTTCTAGGGCGTGAACATTCTCCTTCATGAATCTCTTTCGGAGGTACTGTTTGCTTTTCTCCAGAAATCTCATATGCTTAGTGGCATTGTCTTCTCCAATCTTCTCCAGGTCTTCCTCTAAGATAGGGATTGCCTCCCCTCTCAGTAGGGTATTTGGGGTAAGCACTGGTTTCTCAAACTCTTCACCTTGATAAAGGAGTGGCCTGTTGTTCATGGTCATCTCAACATCCAGCAAGACGTCCTCTAGCTCTTGGAAGGTTAGCAGGCTTTGGCCGATCACCTTCAATAGAGTTCTCTCATGCTGATAAGGCGTTCAAAGAGGCCTCCCCATCATGGTACGCGGGTCAGGTTAAATCTCCAAAACTCCCATATAGTTTGCCAGATGCTGGTCCTTCTTCAGCTTTGATAGCCGTTTTCCAGTAGCAACAAATGTCTTTCCATTGTCACTCACAATGTTCTGAGGGCAGACTCCCCTGGCAACAAATTCCTGTAGTGCTCTCTGGAATTCCTGGGCAGACAGGTAACGACATAACTTGAGATGTACTGCATGAGTACTGGTACAGGTGAATAGTGAAATGTATGCCTTTGAAGTAGTAGATATTCTTAATCTTGTAGTAGACAGGCCCAGCAAAACCCACTCCTGTAACAGCAAAAGGGTTTGACAGTTCAGTTCTGAGAACTGGCAGAATAGAATCTGAGCTATGCAATTGCGGATCACTTTCTTTGTAAGCAACCTCAGTTTTGGTATCCAATACTTCTCTCTCATAGGGCACATGGTTGTCGAAACTCCACCATGTAGCATCTGCTCATGGACTTGTTGAATGATTGAGGTGGCCAGCTTGCTATTTCTTGGTAGAAAGAGAGGATGATGATGGGGAACTCTGCCAACACATCTCAATACTCCTTCCTCCTCATCCTTTCTTGACCCCACGTCTGACTTTGATGCTTGTGTGACTTGTGCCTGAATGATCCAGAACTTCTCTGCTGCCTGGAGTTCTTCAGTCATTAGCGGCCCTTTCTGCTTCTTCAACTTTCTGCAATTGTTCATGAATCGCTTGACGAAAACAGTGACTCTTAGAAGCTTCCAGTATGACGCGTACTTGCCCAGAAGAGTGTCTCTGGTCTCATTCGCTTCTTCTGTCTCTTTCACTAGGAGCTGTTTCTCATGCTTGGGTTTCACCCTTTCCTTTTCATTCTCTGGGCTTTCAGACACTTCAGGTTGATTTGGCCATCTGTCTTGAGCACTTAGCCACTCTGGTCCCTGAAACCACAACTCCCCCATTATGTTCGGTGCCACACCCTGGCTTCCTTGATTGCTAGGGTTTTCACTGGTTGTCACTGGTTGGAACATGATGCCACTGTATCTCTCTATCCTTGTCCTGGATAGCCTTGGTTCTATTACGCACAAATTGAGCCAGGTTCCTTGTCCCTTAATCCAATAAAGCTCTGTCATACTGTTGACCCCACAGTGATATACATCGATGTGCTGATCTTTCAAGACTTCCTTCACATGAGGCATCAATCTGCTCAGGGTATATGCTGCAACACGTTCCAAACGGGGAATTTACTGATATCTTGGTGCTATCCTTGACTTTGCCACAAGCAGATTCTGGCAAACTGGTGCAGTGGCGTGAATTGCTAGGGCGTATACAGCTACTGAAACAGCCAACTTGCTGGCATCTGTAAATCCATGCAGGTGACCCCAAGTTGTACGGCACACAAAAGCACTCCGATGTATAGACAATTCCTGAGTTTAATAACGAAAATGAAACAAAAATTACAAAATAACTGGTCTCACGATCCTCGTGTTGTTTGTGTTGTCTCCTCGGAAAACCTCCCTATTTCACAGTACTTCTCCGTCTCCTAATTTCAATTTCACTTGTCAATCATCTGAATACTAAATGTGACATCCGGTTGTAATGCTAGGCAGTCATGATAGTTGCGGTCACGCTCCCATGAAAATTGAGTGTCACTAACTTTTCACTTAATCACAATCAGTGTCACTTAAAGGTGAAACTAATCAAAGCCCAATCATCTGCGGCAATCAATCTGATTTTAACTCCTGTGTCTACTGCTGCCCTTCTTCTCTCAATAGTTCTGCCTTGTACTCTGGTCTCTGCTAACTCCTCCGTGTTCCCTTCATGTCGGCTCTGTATTTCGAGGGGACATACCAGCTGGAGTGGCCCGCTGGATTTGGTTTCCCTTGTGCAGCAAACCAACTCCTCTTACAACTCCGTCTCTGCCTCTGATGTGTCTCAGAACATGACCTTTCTTCCATTCTCCTGTTCTTCTCATCACCGATGACAAGTACGATCTCTCCAATTTCTGGGTAAATTACTCTTGCCTCTCTTGATTCGGTGACTTTCCATGAGACCGTGAACATACTCCTTTTTCCACCTCTGCCACAAATGTTGCCTTTTCTCATTCAATCACGCATGTAACTTAGTGACTTCATCTCCAGCCAACTCTATGTCTTCTATAGTATACGCCTCTTGTCCCCACGTGATTGTGTTGGGCGTCAACACTTGTTCCTCTCCTGTTTCGCTTTCCATGTATGTTAGGGGACGGTTGAGGTGTCGTTCGAAATCCATCACTACAGCATCAACTTGCGCGTACTCTAGGTGTGTTCTCCCCATTGTGTTGTACAAGGTTCTCTTCACCTCTTTGATTAGCCTTTTGTATAATCCTCCCCACAACGACGATCTTGATAAGTTGAACTGCCACATTATCTGCTGTTGTGCTAAGAAGTCTTGCAGTGCTTCACTCTTGCATATCTTCCTGATCCAGGTGGCTGTGGTTTTGAAGGTGGCTGCGTTGTCCGACACAATGCGTTTTGGTCTGGTACAGCGTGTGAATCTGTTGTGCTTTCTGTGGAATTCCTCAGCTGTTTGTGACATGGTCATCTCTAGGTGCACTGCTCATGAAGTTGCATATGTGAATATCAAGATGTGACACTTGCCCTGCTCTTTCTTGGAAATCTTGTAACTGAGGGGTCCTGCGTAGTCGATCTCTGTCGTCTCAAATGGTCTTCCACATTCTGTGCGGAATGGTGGTAGTGAAGCTGTTTCTGTTGGCCCGCCAAGTGCTAAACACCTTGCCCAAGTAGCAGCTATTGATTATCTTCTTCACCTTTGATCTCAGTTGAGGCATCCACAACTCCTCTCTCACTGCTGCCATGGTGCTTGCGACTCCTAGTTGCTTTATGTCTTCGTGGATTTCATGTATTAGCTTCTCTGCAAATACTCTCCCTCAATGTACGTCGGCTGGTAGCCAGGGATCCTCCCCTTGCATTTGAAAATACTAGGGTTTTCTTCTGTTACTAACTTCCAGCTGGGGCTCTCGAGATCTGGTTCCACACCTGCCTGCTCCTTCCTTATCCATCAGTCTTTTAGGTAAATCAACTCCTGGGTCGTCCACAGCCCCTCTCTCGTCTTCGTTTTGTGTTTCTTAGTGAGTGAGTTATGTTTGAACCGCAGTGCCCACTCAGTCACTCAGAAGGTTCTCCAGAGTTTGCTTCTGGCAAGGAGCGTGTCGCACTCATCATGGTCCTTCTTGGCTGAATAAAGCGTTTCTTCCCTTTCTGGCCTGTGTTCTTCGCTAACGCCTTTAGTTTTACTAATTGCAGTTGTTTTGGCCACTCCTCAGTTAGCAACCACTCCGGCCCCTCAAACCACTGTCCTCTCTGCATCTTCTCTAGTGAGGCGCCACGGCTAAGTCTGCCAGGTTCCTGTCAGTTGGGCAGTATCTCCACTTGATTCCCGTCTCTTGGGTGATCTCAGCAATTTTTCTTATTCGATTGGATACGAATGTTTTCCATGTTCTTCCTGGGTTGCAGATCCAGAACAGTACAACCATGCTGTCCATCCACACGTTCACTGAGGTAATAGGCCACCGCTCCAGCGCTGTCAGCAAATTTTTCACCATGTTTGCAGCCATCTGACCGCCCACCAGTTCTAGCTGTGAAATCGGTGTCACGTTTTGAAATCCTTGACTTTGACGTTAGTAGCCCCTTTACAAAACCTGTTGAGTGTTCCACTACAGCAATGGTCGCTGCTAAACATGCCATGTTGCTGGTATCCGCGAAAACGTGGAGACGTACAGCCTTTATCTTGGTGATGTCTAAGGCTACACTCCTGGGCACTTTGATGTTCCTCAGCTGACTATTCCACTTGAGCCAATCTCGCGCATTGACACTGTTCATTGCAGTGTTCCAGCCAATCTTTTCATCGCATACCTCTCTGTAAATTCGCTTGCCCTCCACCATGGTCGGTGAAATTATGCCGAGTGGATCATATATACTTGAGAATTGACTGAGTATGGATCGTTTCGTCGGTGTTCGTTCACACTGTATCTATGCTTGGATTTCTAGTGCATCCTCCCTCTTGTCCCACGTGAGTCCAAGCAACTTGCTTGGATTATCCTCATCGTTTAATTCTGGGATGTTGGACTCCCACTTGTGTACTGGGAACCTGCCACCTTCAAGAATCTCAGTTGCTTCCTGTTTGAACTCCTTAAGTTCCTCCATGCCATCTCCGGTTTTCATGAGATTGTCCACTTAAGTGTTTTCTTTTAGCGCTTGAACAGTATGTTTTAACTCCGGTGGTTGTTATTGAAATGATACTGAAGGGTAGCCCCGAGCATGAATGGGCTAGCTTCTGCTCCGAAGCGCACTCTTGTAAAACGCAAATGTTCCTCCTTGCTGTTTATGTTGAACAAGAAGTGAAATTGATTGTAATTTGTAGGAATGCCTTTTGAAGGTCCGCCAGCATTATGTCAGTTGACATTCATGCTCTAATCATGATGTTCCATAGCAGCGGTTGTAGCGATGGGCCAGTGTGCATACACTCATTCACACTGTTGGCGAGTGGATGGGGTCTTGCATGTGCATCAAACACCATTCTCACCTTGGTTGAAGTAACGCTCTCTCTCACCACTGGCTTGTGGGGCATGTAAAATACACGTTCACCCGTTGGCTGCTCTGGTACTTTCTCGATGATGCCCTGCTCGATCTGCTCGTGAGCTATGTCGTCATACTCAATCTTCAGCTTGTTGTTTCTCCTCAGTTTTTGCTCTACGTTGTGAAGGCGTCTCCTGCTGGACTCCTCATTTGTATTTGAGAGCTTGGCGCCTGGAATCCACGGCACACCCACCTTGTACCTGCCATCACATCTCTTCGATATGCTAGCTTGAAATTCCTTGTGGACGTCTAGCTGATCGTCTTCCCCTCTGTCCTCTACCCCCAAAACTTTGAGGGAGTGTAGTCTTTCATACTCGTCAGTCTCTCTCACGTACACGCATTTGCTGTCTGTGTATTTCCCACCATGAACGATCCAACCAAATGTGATTCCTTCAATGATTGGATCCTGCGGTTGCCCTTTGTAGACATGTTCCGTCCTGATCTTGCAGTAGGTGGCATTCCCGAGTATTACATGGATTGGATACTGTTCGCTTGCGGTTCAGTAAAACATCTTGTCCTGTACATGTTGAAATTTCTCTTTCAGTTCTGTCAGGGTGGGCCTCTTGAAATCTGCAAGTTTGCTTCCAGTAATCCCTATTTTCTCACTTGCCTTACTGTGAATTGAGTTGATTGTCACGTCACAGATTGGAATGGACTGTTTCTGACTGTCATAGATTGGCATGGACTGTATCCTGGTCCCAGCACCACTTATGTCCCAAAGTTGTATGGCACACAAAAGGACTCACGATGTATAGACAATTCCTGGGTTTAATGACGATTATGGGTCTCACGATCTTCGTGTTGTTTGCATTTTGTCTCCTCACAAAACCTCCGTATTTCACAATACTCCTCCGTGTCCTATTTTAATTTCACTTGTCAATCATCTGAATACTGAATGTGACTTGTGGTTGTAACACTAGGCAGTCACGATAGCTCCGGTCACAAGATCACTTTGGTCAGACCTGCACCCATGACACTGCGGGGAATGGTTACATTAGGACACTTCTTCATATCATTCAGCCACTTAGTCCAGGGTTTACGTATGTCATCTGGTAGTTCTTCATCCCACGTTAGTTTCCTTGGGCAAATTTCACTGTACAGTATCTTTCCCACAATGACAACAGGTGTGGCAATTCCAAGTAGGTCAAAGATACTGTTGATAGCAGAAAACATCTTTCTCTTTGTCACTGCGCCGTCCTCAACACCTTTCAAAGTTTTTGCGAAGTTTATAGAAAAAGTGTCCTCTTCCTTGTTCCATGGGACACCTAAGATCTTTGATTCATGTGGCTGAGTTCCAACTGCCAACTTGGCATCTGTTGAATTTGTTTGAGGTGGTTCCAATTCATTCTCTCTCTGTCTCTCAATTTCTGGTACATTACTGTGCCATTTGTGTAGCTGAAATCCTCCTTTGGCCATAATCTCTGTTGCCTCCTCCTTGGCATCACCACCAGATTGCACATCATCCACATAGGTATTCTGACGCAACTCCTTTACAGTGTCAGGGTATTTTTCTTCATACTGGCAAATATGTTTCTGAAGCTAAGCGCCAAGGATGTATGGACTTGGGCCTGACCCAAAAATTACTCTAGTATAGTGGTATCTAGTAAAGTGGTAACTTTGTTGAATATGTTCCATCATCCAAACGTTGCAACTGACTTTTGAAATCCTCATGGAACAAACCCTGCACAACAGCTTCATCTGATAGTCCTAGGACTTCCTGCGAACACATCTACCTGAATTCATCTTGGCTTGACTTCAAAAAGAAATCCTTCTCAGTCTCGGTACTTGACAACATTGACTTTCCTGTGATTATCCAACCCAGCATAGTGAACTCTGCTCCGGGATCAGTGTCTCGATTCGTACCCAGAACAGCAGGCTCGGTTGTCTTGATTCGCTGTATATCTGCAGCTCCCAGGATTACATGCACTGGTAGGTTTCTTCTGTGTCTGCTTCCTCACTGAAGTTCAGTCTCCTTATCCAGTGATTAGCTTTCTTCAACTCTGAGATTGTCGGGTTAGCAAGGTGAGTCAGGACTGCCTTTTCTGCATTTATGCACTGTAATTCAAATCCAAAGCCTTCACTGACATTTGACTCAACAATGACCTTGGATATCTCCACCTGTTTGTCAACTATTCCATACATTTGCTCAATAACTCTCCTTTCAGTTCGGTATGGCTTCAGGTTCAATTTGGTAAGTAGATTTGAACTGATGTAAGAACTTCCAGCTCCACTATCCAACATGGTTCGAGCCTGTACTCCATTGATCTTAGCAATGACAGTTGCATACAATGTAGTTTGGGAATCCACCACACCATAAAACCTCTCAGATGTGCCCGATGACTCTGGCGTGGGGTTGGATGAAAGGGTCATCTTCACCCTGTTACATACAGAGGTATGGTGCCTCCCATTGCACCTCCCACACCCACGTGATTTGCATTAAGAAGCCAGATGCTCAGGCCTGGCACAGTTAAAACACAACTTATTTCTTGTTAAATGCTCTTTTCTACTGGCTGTATCTACGACTTTGGTACAGTCGCTGCTGCGATGATTGTTCAAACCACAGTAGACACAGGGTGGAGGCTTTGGTGGTTGTCGCAAGTTGCCCCCGGACATCATCAATTTGTCTTCCTTTTTGGAGACTGTCTTTGTTTCCAGGTACAGTATCAACTGAAGCCAGTGGGCTGAATTCCACCAAAAGTAGGGAGTTTTGGTCTGTATACTTCCTTAAATTTTCAACTAGCGCCTCAAGTCCCCATTCTTCCCAGTCATCATCCTTTTGGGCTATAGCCTCTCTTACAGAACCCAATTTGTCCATTATACTGTACACATAACTCTGGGCACCCTCTAGTTTCTTCGTTGAAGCTAAGGTTCGGACTGTCTTAGACAATTGTGTTTAAAACTTGGGTATCTCTTTGATTTTGTGAACACTGGTTATCTTTGGCAAGGATTCTAAATCCTTGATTAAGGCCTCATGGACCTTAATGTCTTTTCCAAAGGTCATTTCAAGAATCTTCTTTGCTTCATTATAGCCTTCAGGGCTGTGTGGCAGCCCAAGGCTGTGCTCTTCGGTCCCCCCTCAACTAATTCTAGCAAATAATTAAATTTACTTATCTCAGAAATCTTTGAGCTGTCCATTTCCACAACGAACTGGTTCCAGTTCGCATAATTCATCCTGAAGTCTGCTCCTCAACGCGTGAATAGGTACGAAATCTTCCTTGTGAGCGAGTGACCAGCCTTTTACCTCTTCAAATGATTTTTCCGCCTCCAACATGGCGTCTTTGACAAGATTTCCCGAAGCCTCCAGGGTCTTGTTTACATCGCATTTCTTTTCGTAAGCCGATAACAAATCCTCCTTCACACCGGTATCGGCCATTGACTTGATCTCGTTGACGTAGCAGGTTGCTTTATTTAATTCCTTCGCGTAGTTCTGTTCAGCGACGTCCACCATGTTTATATTTTCCATTCGGTCGCTCGATAGTTGTTTATCTGTTTTATTCCAATTCCGTGCGGTCAATGTCCTGGCAGGGTCGCCACTTTTGGTGTTGGGAACGTTTTCACACGGTACACCAAATATAAAATCACTAGTTCAAGTCACTTCCTGATTTAATGCTCCGTTTTGTCACGTCCAAAAAATAAGTACAGACAACCACAACAAATCGTCTCCGCAATGTCTCTACCACGAGGCCCTAATTTGTATATCACATGAGCTCCACGAGAGAAAAAAAAAAAAAAAAAATGACCTCCACAAGGCTAGACTAATTTGCATATTTCACGATTCCGAACAATGACACTCAATTGAAAACCGCTCTATAAGTCTAAGAAAATTACTTCATTGTGATTGAAAACCGCTCTGTATTTACCGTGATTAACTTTGTTTTCTTAGGTTTTCTCAGAACTCTCTGATTTAAAATCAAAGCGCTCCGATTCACATCCACATGTACTTCACAAATACTACTACAACAATTATTTTTGCCTGAAAAAAATATTTGAACTCTATACACATGGTTGATTTCTTTTAACGATGGGATTCGTAGTAAAACCCAGAGGGCCGAATATACGCACATAAACGCAATTCATCTCTTGATCTGTAAATAGTTTATACTTAAATAATTGTAATAATAATTGTACGTCGAAAATGACTATAAACAAAGTTAATTGATATTTAAAGGTAGCAAATAGGGCCCAGCTAGTTCACGCAACATATATAGCCCGGATATATAGGTATAAACTAGTTTAGAAAAGAACCTCCAAAAGTGGTTTTAAATCTAAGGAATGGAAAAATGTATAATAGGTTTCAGTCATGTAGTCAGAAGCCAAATTTCGTTCAATTTGCCTACATTGTAAGACTCGCCCAGGAATTTTCTTCGCCTAAGGTGAGGTTTTTTTATTCAATATAATGCATGTCTTTAGTTGTAGACGATGCAGACGATGAACTAACCAGTCAGTATTAGTTGTGTTATAGGGCGTGTAAGAATTTACGTGATTATTTATGTTAGTGTATTTATATAAGGAACTGATGCATTTTTCTACAGCCGACAATTTCAGTTGATTTCAGTGTCATTCGACAGGTCTAGTTTTGTTACATGAAGTTGGCGGGATGTTTCTAAGTTTGATATTGTACTTTGCTGACCTAAAAGTTCACATATATCACTGTTAGGTGGAAAGTGACAAAGGTGGAACTAGGGAAAGGTTGATATGTGACTGAGAAAATTACTTCACTGTGAGTGGCTGAAAACGGGCCAACAATTGAACAATTGAAATTGAACAATTGAATCCCTGCGTGCGCTAATAATTTTCTCAGTCATAATAAGTACACGTAAGAACACTTAAGCTATTCAGGATTTACACCACTCAGAATATTTGAAAATTCTTTCAAATTGCACTCGTCTACAGACTTGAGCAATTTTGAGAGAATTTTCCAATATCACTTGTAGTGTAAGTCCTTAATTCCACCCGTATTCATACGAGTACCTCTACTAACTTGTCGGCCGCCATTTTGAGTCCTTGGTGCCTGCCTCATATTCATACAGCGCGCAAATTTTCAACAGCTTGATAAAATAATTATAATTAAATGATGAAAGCTAAAATAAAGAATTTTAAAACAACTTATCAGTGGTTTGTTCTCTCAATCTTTGTAGCGGAGCTCCGGCGGAGCCCCATACCCATATAGGGGAGAAAAGGAAACCCATGAATTGATTTTCTCATGGTTATCATGGCTAGCGGTATTGCTCGTGGGCGCGTACGCACGACGGCGACGACGACGACGACGACGACGACGGAGTCGCGCAAGATGGCGGCCATACTCCAACTAATAGGTTGACAGAGACATGCACCCTCAGTTGGTAGCGGGTGAATGCCATTTTTCTTGGCGGGATTTTTAAAGAAAAACGATAGCGGAGGTTGATTTAATATTTTTAAGACAGGGTTACGCTGAAGCAAAAGACAGAAAGCAAGAATTAACAGGCAAAGAAGTAGCGAAGAATATCGCGAAAAAGACTGAGAGGGCCAGCGCTGGGGAAGGAGGCGAAACAGTACTGAACAATGCCGTGAATTATAGCTAGGCAAGGGCTAGAGAAAGGAGGTGAAATAATACCGAACAATGCCGTGAACCAAAGCTAACGAGGGCTACAGAAAGGAGGCGAAAGTACCCGACAAATTGATCCAGAAGACTGCCGAACTCCCCATGGCCAAGTTCAAAATTCGCGCGAACGTGATGCTGTGCAGCCGTGCAAGAAAATTCAAAAGTCACCTGATTTGGTCAGGTGATGAACATAAGAGAAATCAAACGTACCCGAGTGTTTTAGAGAAATTGCAAAACACTAAACGTAGCGGAAAGAAGTGGTTGATTCGTTGATCTATCGAAAATATAACTTCAGTTTAGTCTTCACAACTTTTGCTGCAAGTTTCTGCCTGGAAGATTTACACTGGCCGAACTGAATTGCCAACTTGCGGTAAGTGACTTTTGTTGTTGCGTTTGGTATGAAAATTAACAAGTTTCCTCGGCGATATAAGCTTATTTTCAATTGGAATCCATTAAAAGTCTTCCTTATTTGAAGCCATGCTGTAAGAGATTTTAAAAATTGCATCGTTTTAATTTCGCTCGTCTCTAAACAATAACACGTGGGTCGCTTTGGAGGTTGCTGTAAGTTGTAAACAAATTATGTTTTCTATCGATTTTCGTCGTCAATTTAAGCTTATAACCTCACATCTAAAAATAAGCTTAACCAAAATCGTACTTGTAAACACGGCCGGGCGAGTTTTGAAGTTTTCTCTGATTTAGGTAGCACTGCCGCTTCGTAGACTGCTAAAATTTGTTCTTCTGTTGTTGAAAACTGAACGAAGAAAGGTCTACAAACCATTTTAAGCCGAAGGGAACAGGATTTGCTAAATTTACTTTTGTTCCTATGTGAATATTTGCATATTGTGATTACAAAGTATGGAGATTTCCTCGTTTTGTTAGTTCAATTTATTCGGTTTGGCGAAATGCTTTTGTGAATTCCGAGGTTAAATTGGCTACTGCCAATGAAATGACTGAATAGCTAAATTAAGCCGTCGGCAAAAATACAGACTCTCAGTAATATTCAAATTTAAACGTGAATAATTTTTTAACTTTAACACCGCAAGCTTAAACGAATTTTCTTTACCCTCTCTTTTATTCGGTCACCGTTCACTGAAAAGGGATTTGCTGTTGATACTCGAGCTCAGATGTAGTGATATGCATCTTGTGTTTATAATGTAGATTTCCTCGTTTTATTTTGTTGTCTGTCCAATAAGTTCGGTTTGGTGAAATGCTTATATAGTCCAAAATGTCGAGTAGACGATTATGCATGGCAATCCTGTCTGCAAATGAAGCTCTGCTTTGATTTTGATTGGCTACTTCATGTTATTTGTGCCATTGCTTTTGGTGGGGGGTACATGGACCGTATTTTGTTAATAAGAGGTTATTCCCCAATGCGGTATTTACACTTAATATGGAAATGTTCCAAAAAAGTGAGATAGTACTAATTGACTCGGTAAATTGAACAGTGTAATAGAAGTTCTTGCCCTGACCATTTCTCAGTAATAAGAAGAACTTTTACATACATATATACACAATTTAGTTGGAGAGAGTGCTCTCCTATCTCCACTCTCTCTCTCTCTTTACTCTCTTCTTCACACTAATTTTTTATTTACTAACTTATTAAATGAATGTCACTGACTGTTTTCTTTGTTGTGCATGCATACTTTTTTGCTGGTCGAAGAAAGTTTCAGTTTCTTCCTGGCTGTACAGTTTCCTTTCTCCTGTCCTGTACCAATTTGTTTGTGATATAACTTCGTGAATTCTCTATTCTCCTTAAATTTTATCTCATCAGGTTGATAGAATGCACTCTCAGAGTGTTCCATCATTGTCTTCAGTTGCTACAATTTTCCGGAAAAAAGCAATAGTTTTCTTAATTTCCTTTTACTTTGTGTTAGGACTTTTTAACCTGCCTGTAATTGGCCCATGGGCATTACGGGAGAATAATTTTCAAGTAAAGAATTACATTCGTTTTAGTGTTGAGTATTTTAAATTGTTATGAATTAGGCATTTCTTTTTATTTTTTATATTTTTTATTTTAGTCCCACGCAATGTTTTATGGTTTTACCGAGGTATACCATGTAAATGTAAATAATGCACTGGAATTGGCAAATCAGAGTGTGCATTATATTGGCTTTAAACACAAACCACATATTATAAATGACTCATGTAAATGATATTTTTATTACAGAGAACTGGACAGGGCAAGAACTTCTCCTTCTTTTGTGAATTTATATATTAATTCCTCTCAGTGCTGTCAAAATGTCTCAGGAACCTTCATTTCTGATAATCTATTATTTTCCACCATACCTACAGCACAGAAGCTCACCAAATCCTAACTGATAACTAACATGTGAGTATCTCTAGCCTTTGCTGTGTGCTACATGTATATTCTGTTATCCTGCCTTAACTGCTAGGAAAAATTTTGGCAGAGCTGTTTCAACAGTTTCACTTAAATTGATTTTCAGTAACAGCGCTACATGTAGCAGTGTTATTGAGTGTGAACTTTATGGGGGATTTTAAATTTTTATTTTTTTATGATTACAGATGACAACAAATATACATGTGTATACATAACCTGATGTTGGTGTTGGTTACAAACTGTAGTTCATAATAGTCATCCTATTACAGGTAAGGGGGAAAAGTTCAGAGAGTTTAGAACATTTCTTCCCCCAGCACACCTTCAGTCTATAGGTGCAATAATTGAGAGGTTATATATATGTACGAAGAGTAATGTAAAGTTACTGTATAAACTTAGCATTAAAATCTGGCATTTGAATGCCTCCTTTGCTAAAATTAGTCATGATTTAATTGTTATCACTCCCTGTGAATTCATAGAGATTCCAGAGGCAATTATAACCTAATGTGGAAGTCCTGTCTTCAAGTGAGGGAAAATGACACAAAAGAGTTACAATGAAAGTAAAGAGAATTGTGAATGTTGATATGGTGTACATTATACATCTTGTAAAGGCATTTGGTGAGTGCCAAAGGCATAACATTTCATGTATTGCTTTTTCAGGACAAATTATATAACAGTGACGTTTTAAAAGGTGTGATCAGAAAAATAATGAGTACATTGTCCAGGCAGCATCAGTTTATGGACAGCATATGCAGATGGTAAGAGGAACTGTAAGCACTACCATGTAAGTTAGTTTTATGCTCATGACTTCTTGTTCTTGAATTTTGTGTCATTTCATCACAAGAATAGGTAACGAAAGATGCAATAGTTGTTGCAATATATTTTTGAAGGAAAACTTATCAGTCTGCCTATGCTGGATAACAGCCATGTGTAAACTGAATGTGAAGCAAACAATATGTTAAATATGGGGCAACCCTAAAACCCAGAAACCGGAATCCGGAATCTGGAACCAAAAACCGGAATCCAGAAACTGGAAACCGGAATCCGCAAATCAAAGAAAATAAGTTCTTCAAGTACGCGAAAATTGTTTTGCTTAGCTTTTCGACTGTAAAAAGTAAGCTGCCAAGTAAAAAGGACCTCAAACTTAACCTTTTTTGAAACAAAAATTCCCCGTCTGTTGAAATTGTGCAACCGTTATTTTTAGTGAGGGCTATGATTATGAGAATCTCAGTAAAGTGCATCTTAATTTTACTCCAAGCACCTTGAGAGTGTCTAAAATAAGCTTGCTGGTAATTGCCATTTTGTTTAATAAGTGATCTTCAATTTACCGGAAGTATAAATTTATCCTTTATGTCTAGTACATACTGAACAAGATAGAAAATGTCATAGAGAACAGGATATCCATCAGTGGCAGCCCCCTGTACATTGACGGTCACGCCCCCCAATTTCGAAGTCCAAGGGCTAACCCGTCTGGTCTAAATATGAAATTTGATTTTTCCAACAGATACGAGACCAATTCCAGATTAACACAATTTCCACACATACTGTGACAAATCAGCATTTCATATTCTTGGCGGCCATCATATTAAAACAATTTGTAGAAATGTTGCACACTTACTTCCGTCTGCTTCTCACTTGCTGACAGATCAGACCACATGCAGTTCAAAGATGCTAAAAGACTGTCAGAAACTCACTGCAATAGCCCATAATAGCTTGTTGTTAATGTGCTGCTCACCAGTCTTCTCAGAGCAATTTGATCTAGACAAGAACCGGGCTCTCACCAGGGCCAGCTTGAACAAAAGATGGGTAACTTAGCCTATGAGCAGGCTCTCGTGTTTGGGCTGGGGGTGTGATTGGCAAAGCCGCATGAAGGCTCTTGGTGACATGCCAATGCAGAAAAACACTAGACACCTATTTAGCCTGCTCAGACAATAGAGACAGATACTAGAGCCTGCTCGCAGGCTATGAGTAACTCTATCCACCCAAAAAATCAGTAACCCTGACTGGATAGTGTTGTACCGAATGAATAGCTTTATGCAGCTTTTGAACAACGGGGCCAGATATATAGCTAAGGGTTGTTCAGAACTAGTCAATAATTTTTTAGCAATTACAGTCTGTGGCTGAAGTAAAGCCAAGAAAATAAATAACAACAAAATGATTTTTGCTCATATTTATTTATTAGACATTGCTGAAGTGAATTATTTCTATCATCATTCATAATATCTGGATTCCAGATTCTGGTTTTTGGTTCCGGATTCTGGATTCCAGATTCTGGATTCCGGATTTCGGTTTCCAAATTCAGTGTTTTAGGGTTGCCCCAGATGATGTATGTGCATATGTTAATCTTGAATAATCTGAAATTTCAGAGAGTTTAAAAATATCAAATGTATCATATCTGTGATGGTTCTGAGGTGGAGGGCTGTTACATGTACATGCAAATGTCTCATGCACGATTTTTCACTCATTATGATTCAGGTGCAAATAGTTTCTGTATCTGTTGATGTGCAACAATCTACACCAATAGTTCAACCTAATAATGTACAGTGTATATTAATTAACCAAATTATGCTGTTTGTTTTTAGTTGGCCAGTGCTACTACATAGTAATGTGATGTTGAAGTGCACAAATTTACAAACATGCCCAGTGTCAACTTGTCAAATACATGTATATGAACTGGCCAGACAGTGTAGATTACAAAATTCTCTGAAAGGTAAGATGTTTCTTAAACATTATTTTGTAATTAATGATTTCTCAGACATTGTTTTCTTCAAGAAAAGATTCATACCCCACATGGAGGTTTTTTCTCTATTAGAGCTCTTGATTCCTGATACTTTAATTTGGAATTTCTAAAGACTGGCCGTGAATGGGTGTTGGGTGTGATCAATATCTTCTGGAACTGCACATTCATTCATTGAGTAGGCAAGAACATCAGTATTTATCCTGACAAACTCTGATTTTCTTCTGGAAGCTGAACTCATATACAGTTGTACAGTTATATGTACAACCAAACAGCCTGGATGACCCTGTGATTGGGACTGTGCACATTGTTGTAACCCTCAATGTTCCAGTTGCTTGTTTGAAGCAAATTGCATTTGCTCTCGAAAGCAAGTGGCGAAGTTCATAACAGTTATGTAAGTTTGCTTTGTATCTCAGGGCAGAGCCTGCCACAGTGAAAGTTGGAGTACCAACCCCTAGCATTTGATTCACTACTAACACTCAGTAAACAGCTAACAATGAAGTACACTGTATATCAAAGAAAGGAATTACATGCCTGTTCCTGTCAGTCAATATATGAACAGGTTACAGATGGGGAGCCTGTATTAAAACATCAAAGGTTTTCAAAGCAACCATGGCCTGGTGAGATATTTCATCTACATCTACATCTACATCTACATCTACATTTATTTAGTTGATAAAGTCCCGCAAGACATCACATCAACTGTACCAAACATATATGCACATATCCATAAGCTAGACAAAAAGGATAATTAAAAAATAATTCTTAAGTACAATTTACTTTACTCATTTCACGTGTTTTCCTAAATTTAACTTAAAATCAGATAATGACTTGCAATTTACTAAGTCAGCGGGCAGTAGGTTCCACTCTGTTATTGATCTAGGAAAAAAAGAAAACTTAAAAACGTCCTTAGATACTTTTGGCATCCTATACTTAAAAGCATGGCTGTTGCGTGTTCTTTTTTCACTGTTTAGTATTAAGTGTTCTTCTGTGGTTATGTCCATTAAGTTATGACTAAGTTTGTACATTAGAGTCAGTCTGTTTTTCTTTCGTCTTGTTTCTAATGTGTCCCATTTCAAGTCAGATAGCATGTCTGTCACGCTTGCTGTGTTGTTGAAGTTTTGAAGGCAAAAACGAGCAGTTTTCCTTTGAACTCTCTCCAGGGTTAAAATATCTTTTTTGTAATGTGGGTCCCACGAGGCACTTGTGTACTCCAATTTGGGTCGGACGATGCTGGTATAGGCCGTTTCGCGTACTTTCCTGGGGCAGTTCCAGAGATTTCTCTTTATCACCCCCAAGGATCGACTCGCCTTGCTTGATATAGATGAGATATGGTCAGGCCACCTTAATTTACTGTTAACGGCAATTCCTAGGTACGATGCAGAATCTACTTGCTCAAGTTTGGACCCACAGAACAAATATGACCGTTGGGGAGGACATTGCAATAATGAGGTAATATAAATTTAAGGTCCTTATGATTGCTTATAGGCATTGATTTTTATTGTAAACAATATCTTACTGAGTGTATTTTTCTTGTGTGCTAATTGTTGGAGAACACAGAGGTCACTGTTATGACAGAGATATTAATTTGTGAAAAGTTCTATAAACAAATGCATCTGGGAACAAATTAATTTATCATGGATGCAGCTTCTGAGAGATCCCCAATATTAATGGAACATACACTGTTCATACAGTACATGTAAAAGAGTTTAGTAATTCATTACTTATGATTGTAATGCTTTGTTTGGTTTCTCTGTATTTACAGACAACTTGATGGGATTATATTTCTGCACCAAGTTCATTGAATAAACTGACTTGGAGGTTCAGTTCTGCAACCCATCCTGTTTGTAGTAATATCATAGCTGCAACATTGTGACAGATACACTGCATTACATTATTAAGAAACACATATTAACTAATTATTTTTAAGTGCCTGTTAATTTAATCAGTTTTTCTTAGAGATAATTTACTCATGGTTTATTTAAATAATTGGCTTTTTGGCTTTAAAATGATATTTATTGAGCTTTTAAATCAATTTTGTGATAATCTGCATTGGACATGGCATAAATTGATATTTTGCCAACACGAAATGGAGAACTGGGTCTTAAGCAAAGTTGCAGGATTAGCATTTTTGTAGAAAGAAAGGGTTGAGAAATTTGTGACATTCTACAGACAGCCTTGCCATTCGCAATGTCCGATAAGGTTAATTTGTTCCATTCTGTTGTAGAAATAGTGTTCTCTAATTTATAAATTATTTCAATCTGTTGTTTAAACGATTGCCTTATAACCCCATGTCTGGCTTTGGTGCATGTAGGATATTGATGTATTTTTTATCCATTTTGCTGTAAATTATCTTAATTGATGTGTCAATCAAAACATATCTTGGATATGCTGGGCTCTTCTGACAAATGTACCTATGCCTCATAACCTTTGAGTGCATTTGGTTGTGTAGTGCAGACAAAATACATGTACATAATATAACTTCCTCTTAGCTCACTGATAATTCTTGGTATAATTTAATCATAGCAAAATTAATCAATGGAACCCAATCGCAGCTCTTGTAGTCCACAATGCCAGTCGAGAAAAAGAACAAATCACATTGAAATTGAATAATAAAATTATTATTAGAAGCCTATGCAAGTATTCATGATCAGCAAAAAAAAAATATCGTAATTACCATTCATGCGAGGGTGATTTTGCTTATTGCAAACCCTTCCAGCAGGAGGAGACTCCATACAATAGTGAAGATAGCTAAATGTATCTTTGGGGACAAGTTAGAAAACAAAACTTTCCAACTTTTCACATATGTATACTGTTTTGGTATTTTTGTGAGATTTCATTTGGTAGAGATTCAGGGACTGAATATATTGTAACCACTGCATTTCAATCAGTCCCCACAACAACAAAAATGTGTAAACTTCTTTTGTGTGGGAGTCCCCATGTTAACTAAGGAAGAATATAATGATTAATGACAATGCCTTGTCTTTCTGAATAAGGTAGGAAAGAACAAGAAATGCCACCAAAAAGCACAGAAGACAGTTCTGTTATGTGATCAAGATTTTTGGTAGCTTCCCAGAAATCCTTGAAATCGTGGCTCTATATTTCATAATCACACCATCTTACACCTCGATCTGCTGAAGTAATACTAGTTCCGGCTGAAACTATTAAATCATTCGCAATTTACCTCATACATGTTGGATTATTTTCATTAGTAACTACATTCCGAAAAATAACTGAGGAGCTCCGCTTTTAGGCTGGCCTAAATCTATATATTATTTGTTGTATTAACTGAACTAACACAAGTGTACGGTACACCTCAGTACATAAAAATTGCTGAATCGTCAATCTTCGTTTTTAGCGGCTTCTGTTCTTAGCTGCATTCCGACTCAGTGCTCAGGAGGGAGAGGTCAACTTTGTTTGCGTAGCCATGCGATTGTGCGCCCGATGATCTTGGCCATTATGGCGTCACTCGTGAGCTGGCCCGTGAAGTTTCAATGGCCAATTAAAAATGACACCAGAAAAGTTTTCCATCCGATGATTGCTCAAAGAATTTGAAGGAAAGCGATCAACAGATCACAGGAATAAGATAACCTGTTAATATTGTCCAAAAATACTTTGGTTTTCAAAAACTGGACGTCAGAAGGCACAAAAACACAAAATTTTGAGATCGATCAATTGAAAATGCGATTGAAAAGTGAAGCTTTACGCCCGTTTCTTGGGCGATATCTCGAGAACCCAACAATGAACAACACGAACAGAAAAATATGATCCTGATATGGTTTAAAACGTTTGAATGGTGATGAAAACGAATCATTTAACACATGCATAAAAATGATCAGTGGGTTTAAACCCATTTTGTAGACGATAGCGTGGAGGACCTGCTGATCAATACTCAAAACCCTCTAAATATGAGAAAATATTAGATGGAAAATGCTCCCTTACAAAGACATTTGAACTATCAAGTCATATGCTGGGTTCGAAAGTAAATAATGTACCAACAGGAGCCATAATCGGGGACGGAGACCGTAAGTCTCGGGATTCGCGTGCACCCATGATATGGGACAATTTTTCTATTTTTAGAACAAATTGCGCCATCCTGACGTCATATATCCGCGCGGATTCACGCACATGTCAGGGGCTCTCGCGTGGATGTTGTCACGTTGCGTGATCAAATGGTGAGAGTTGAGAGATTCTCTTGCGTATTTTTCACAGCGATGGCAGGGAATAAGGCAGGGAATACGAACCAGGGCGCTTATAAGTAGTTTTATGCTCTGAGCTAACGGAAAAAGTGGGTTTTTCAGGGTCGAAAACAAGACTTCAATCTCGCGCTGGGAATGAATAATAAGATCAGCTCACGCTAGTTGTAAGCTTACGCGTATGCTTAAGAATATAGCAAGAAAACTCTCTACTCTGGTATCGAGTTAATTTGTGAGTTTCTCAGACAATGTTTAATCATAACTAAAACCTGTTTTGATGGTTTCTTATTGTCTCTGCTTGTTTGGTGAGTTTGCAAAAGTTTTTGAAAGGAAAGTCTGACGCGTACAATTAGCTCATTTGCATAGTGCATGCAGCTCGTGCACTTTCAAGTCCGAGTCGGTGTTTTCAATTGTTAACAAATCTCGACAAAGATTTCTTTCGTTATCTTTTGTGCTGAGATGCTGCAACAAATTTCACGAATGCAAAAAAAGGCTACTAACATCATGTGTGTTTGTTCAACATAAGCATAGTGAAGTTTTACACTGCGAAAATGAAAATAGGCAAGGAGTTTTGATAACTCGATCATCAAAATCGAAATCGTTATTCCAAGTTGATTAAAGAAAGCGTCATCGTAACTTTGCTGATTGTTTCTGCTTTATTCACATATTTTCAGCTTAGCTTTTAATATGTTCTCAAACATTTATCAATCTTAAACATATTTAAAAACTATAGAGCTATTGTTTGAGTTCGATGTACGCTTTCACAGAAAGTGCGGCGCAAGTACAATTTGTCATGTTTACTGACTGTACAAAACACGCATCGACGGGCGCTCTCATTCATCGACAACAGAGAATTTACTGGATTTTTACACGAATAAAACTGAGCAGTATCTACGGACGTAAAGTTATTAAGTCTTGATGAAACATCAAGCATTGCTTACAATTCAAGCGAAACTCAAACTAGCAATTATTTTGTCTTACTTTTCGGTCGCGATAGACTGACAAATTCCTCGCAAGCGTGTGGCAAGAGGAGCTAGGAAACTATGAAGTCCTGAAGCTCTGCTATATCTAAATATATCCAGCTAGTTTTTTGCTGTGTAATGGAAAAGCTGTTAATCTTCAACATATGTGAAATTTAAAGTGGAGTAATGTACAGCTCATGTAAAAGAAGCATCAGTCGGAACACAACTTGGTCAGCGATATATATAAGCTTACAGCGGAACATACCTAAATTCGACACAGTCTTACTTCACTCAAACTGGAGCAGCTTACGACGAAAATACTTAAGCAAAATTCCAACAGACGTAAACGCGTTGAGTTGTGGGGCAAAAATATGAAACATTTCGGGAATTTCGGACGCCATTTCCCCCGCGCGATATCCGCAAAAATCCTCGCAGCATGTACGCGCGTGTGCCACAGGTGATGGCGCAATCTGTTCTAAAAATAGAATTATTGTCCCATATCATGGGGACAACCCCAATACTTGAAATGGCGCGCGCTTACGGTCTCCGTCCCCGATTATGGCTCCTGGTACCAACGAATTATTTTTCTGCGCTAAATTATCTGCAAAACCATCCAGGGACGTAGCTAGGGGGCGGGGGGGGGGGGGGGGGGTCCTGGGGTGCCTGTGACCCCTCCCCTTTTGCAAGCCTTTTGTAAACAAACAACCTACAACATATGGCAAAAATGACACAATATGGTGAGTACCCTCACTTTGACACAGTGTCACCCCCCCCCCCCTTTGAAAAATCCTGGCTACGCCCCTGCTGTCAACGATAACATTTTCTTCTGTGAGTGAGGCCAACCAACTGACGCAAGCTTCCGGGCGGTCGTGTGGATATTTTAGATGGTAAAATTATATAAAATCACTGTACGGGAGACCTAGATGAAACGGATGATCTTCAGAATAACATGGACGAGACCTCTTGGTAGAAAATGCTTAATTTCATGTTAAAATGTTCGTCAAATGTGAGATCGGAGCAGGATCTGTTTCCTCGGGTGTCCGCACGCAGTGTAAGGCTATTTCTTGTCTCGCATTTCTGACAAGAAAGGTATTCTGATGCTTTGGGTTCTAATTTTTTTTTTCCTTTCTCAGTGAGTTCACTTAAGCTTGAATAGACTGTAAAAGAAAACTGTGTAGGAGGTTATATGGAAAGAACTAAAAAAACACAGCATCTGGTTCCAATGAACAGGGACACTTCCTATGTTTAGCCATTGGCAATAAGAGTTATCCAGGAGTTTATCCAGGAGTTTATCCAGGAGAAACTTGTTGAGCCAAAATGACTTATTGCCAAAACAAAGAGTTCAGTAACGAAGGTTATGACAAAGATAGAAAGATCAATATCAGGTGATCTCTTATTATAACCAAACCCCTTGTTTTCTTGAGAAACTGTAATAGCTTTACTACCTTTTAGTTTGAAATGATAATTAGTTATTTTCTTTATACTCTATGCTTTTAATTTTCATCATAAATCTTTTGTCAATAAAGATAGCTTTAACAATTATTTTACATTAAGTTCAAACTGACCTACAAAGAAATATTCTCGAGAAGAGTGTCACAGAGGTTGTACTTGTAAACATGAACCCCAAGCCTGATTTCTCCCCAGCTCCTTCCATCCCAGGTTCCCTGTTGCTTTTTGCATTGATGAGTTTATTATTGGCTCCAATAGAATGCATCATGCAAGTAATAAGCCTACATTTTCTCAGCAAATAACAAAAAAACCCCCGCAAGATTAGGTTCTAAACGTTTAATTGACAGTACATTGACAATAAATAGATAGCTTGTCATGGTGGTTGCATGTATTGCCAGAAATGGGGCCTTCTTGAATGGTCTTGCAAAGGTAGTGGAGGACGGTAACCTAAGGAAACATGTTGGATATGAATTGACTCCAGGCAGCTAAAGAGCTGTGAAACTTAATACATGGTGAAATTGTTATCTCTTTGGGTGTAATATTCAAGGAAATATTGTCTTTCAAAAACTGCAAAATTCCCGGGTGGCAAAAGCGTTAAGAGCTCATACATTCTTTGTAAAATTTTGAGTTTTTAAACCAGTGTTGCACAAAAAGTATTCGATAGATCAGGCTCATATTCATTGGCAGAGTTAACCGTACTATGACCTTTCAATATTCGGAACTGATACATTTGTAGCTCCATCAGAAACTGAATTGCTCATGCTAATGAGGCAAATATTGTTAACAAGGATTCCCCTATTGGACGCGGGCTCGGGGATCAGGGTCGTTCACTTCTGTACTTTTTGAGTGGGGCTCGGAAGGATTATGTTGCGCTTTGATTACACATCGTTTCTCTCCATGGCCTCCTTAGCTTAGTCTTAAGTATATAACCTGGATTTAACGCGATAAGTCCTGGGGTCGAGGTTGAAGTTCTGTACTGGGTAGCAAAATGTCGTGTCAGTCTCGTCCCCAGGCCGTCTGTTCCTCGTTGCCGTCTAAGCCTTGGCACAAGGAAAAAGTCAGCTATGGTGATATGTGATTGGCTAGATTGTTAGACCCAAGATTTCTATAATTCAGCGCTGCCTTCATCCCCGAAAATATCCACTGGTTGAACTCTTACTGAAACACTTGGAATAGAGCAAGTGCAAACGTAACGGTTTTATTAACAAAAATCCTCCTGTCTCATGGACATAAGGTGTGTGGAGGTGTGGAGGAGGTAGCGGTGTGGAGGCGGCGTGGCCGGGTGGTTACGGTGCTGGACTTGAAATCCGGAGGTCGCAGGTTCAAGTCCCGCTCTAACCACTAAGCTGGAGTTGTTTCTCGGTAGACCCTAGTTCAACTCCTCGGCTACGCTTGTAAATAGCCAACTGGACTGCGTCCTGCCTGTTGGGATTTTTAACCACGTTATGTTCATTTGCATTATCTGTTTCATCATTTGATTTCCTGAAAAGCCGTACTGGGGGAGTGGTCAATTAAGATATTTATTTTTATCATTATTTACCAAAGGAGATAAAAAACGCCTGAAGTTCTGACCGGAAGTAGTATTCATATGTTTCGTTGAGTAGAATACTTCACTGAAAGATCTCCCCTTAAGCAAATTTTAAACTTCCTGAAAGTCTATTGGCACAATAAACAAACGGTTTAAGGTCGAGATGAACCAGTGGATATTTTTGGGAGGGAGACCAGCATTGAATCAATGAAATTTTTCGTCCAGCCGGAATCAAGCCAATCGAATCATGCCTCTTCCTCGAGCCAAGGCTTCCCGGCTGAAAAGGATTGGTGACCCTGGGGACGAGAAGGATATCATGCATCTTGTGACACACCATATCCTTGAATTAATAGTATGACTTACGTAGCCCGAAGTCTGCACGGGTTTCAAGAGCTCATGGAACAGACCCATGCATGCGTGTTGGACTAAAATTGTTCCAGCATCCCTCTCCCTTCGTAAAATGATAAACTTTTTCATAAAAGCGAAAAAACTTTAATGGCTTTGGAGATATCCGCCTGCAACTCAACTTCATTCCCATGGCCTTTTCCCTCACTGTGTGGTAGTGTAGCAGCCTTCGTAAGCTTGTAATTCTATTTGTCCTCATTGCAGCAGCTGTTCAGTATTGTTTTGGGGCCAGGGGGCGTTGTTTCTGTTGTTTGTTCTATTGTCCTCTCAAAGGATTTCTTGCCATTCATGTGAGACCTTACGAGAGCTGCAACATGACTCGTACTGTTCGCCGTAGAGCAGGTCTTTGGGATCTGTCCGTCAGGCATTCGGTGGAGAGGCCCAAGCCAGCGTAGCCCGAGCTGTTGAGGAAGGGATTCAGGGTTCTGAATCTTGGAAAGATCACGGACCTCAACGTTGGTTAAGCGGTTCGACCACGCCCAGGATGTGCCACAGATTGATACTGGGAAAATTTAGTAGTGACTGAAGTCAACATATAGCATTGCTTAATTCCGAAATTCTGATATTACAGAGACGGGAATAGCACGGGAAGGTAATTTATACACGGTCAACCTGGTGAAAACAGGAACAGCTTGGTTGTGGTAAATGTGCCTAAGAAGATCGTCAGTTTACGCTATCTATTTGTTGTTTTACCATCCATAGAGGCCTTGTTCCTCAGGCATTCCCTCTGTAGTTATTTTAGATCACTAGCGACGTCAGAAATCCCAGGAGGGTCTAGACGGGAATTTCACTCTCGTGGACAGTAACTTAGAGACAAGTTAAATTAAAAAAATGGAGGTATGGCGTTGTATTCTCGACGTTAACTGGTTTACATTCGAGATGCAGATTAACTAGAGAACGAAAACAGAACCTATCAAAATCATATTTATTTTTCTTATCAACCCTTGTTTTATGACATTTTTTTCTTAGTTCATATTTGTTTGAATTTCTTTTTAGCATAACCCAGTGGAAATCAGCCACGAAGCTGAATGGGCCACCCAGAACAAACTGTGTTTACCTGCTTACTAACTACACCCTTCGTAACATGGAGTCAAAGTATGGAAAAACTACAAGCTGTCACTCGTGAATCACAAAAGAGGGGCACGGCTGTCAAAGTTTTCTTTAGTAGTGTCGGCATCATGATCATGCCGGTTGTTCGTTTTGAATCTAGATATAGAGGTAAAAGTCTCACTCCAATTCAAGGCAGTCACAGGAAGATAGTCTGCCAATTGCTTCAACTGGCTTGGTTTTGCTACTCCTTATTAGTCTCAGTTCGCCTGGAAAGTTTATTTAATTGTTATTCATATATTTGTAAATAGCTTGTAATAAGGTTTTTTATAGCAGTTACTTATATGAAATTGTAAGTCCAGGCGCATGACTCTGGGCAGGTTTCTTTTGGCATTTACTATTTATTACTTAAGAATTCTTAACTTAAAGTTCATTTCCACAGTTTGGAAAGTTGATAATTTCAATGTGGTCCTGGAAATCTGCAAAGTAGGTTTTACTTCGTCCGCAACATCTCGACTCTTTGGCAGTTTGGAGTTTACAACATAGTTTGAGGTTGTGAAGGTTGAGCTCTCTTCCGGTCGGTGCTTGTCTGCCGTCGTTGCCCTGCTTGCCTTTGGCGTGATCCAAAGTTTCTTAACGCTTTTCTAAATTCCTGCATTCGTATGGCGTATACAAGAGGATTCACCATGGAATTGGCAAAAGATATCACAGCTAGAGTATCATGGACATCAACGCTTGACGCACTGTGCCATTTTTCCTTTATGTGTTGTGGCATGGATTTGTAAATAGCCATAGGAAGAATGGCGAGAACAGAAACTCCAGTGACTATCAATAATGTTATTGATAGTTTCCTTTCTTTGTGAACTGAACCATAATGTTGTGAATGAGGACTTCTTTGAACATCAACAATGATAATGATATAACAGACTGCTAGGACCAGTAAAGTGGCAACACTAAATGATGCCCATGCGTATTGAAATACTTCTTCTGATAAAACAGCCACGACAAAGGCCAAAAGTAAACTTATAGACCAGCAGGCGATGATAATTTTAATGTAAGTCCATTTCGTTATCAAGCAATGCCTGAAGGGGAAAAGTGTTGCATGTAGCCGCTCTAAGGATATCAAGGAAAGATTCATGTAGGAAGCTATTAGGAAGGTGAGTTTAATGGCCCATGTGAAGACGCTGTTTTCTTTGTGTCTTTTTAAAGAGTACAAAGGTCCTGTCGCGGCACCCACCAGTAGATCAGCCAAAGTCAGGTTTATTATGAGGTACGTACTGCGCTTGCGTAGATGGCGGATTCTTGCGAAGGCGGTGATGGTGATAGCATTAATTATCGATATCACAAGAAACTCAGTGATGAATATTGGAAACCAGTTAGTGTCCTCTTTTATAGGAGAATCTTCAGCAGTCATTTCATTTAAGCTAGGGATCAAATAACAACAAAAAAATATCTAACTCATAGTCTGTAGCTTAAAGGAATCAAACTTGACAATTTGATAGATTTAAGGTAGTCTAGGTCGTTGTCCCGAATGGTTAAGAAAAATCATTATTTGCCTTTATTAACATCATGATTTCAAACGGAAATTCATTCACTCAGATGTAAAATATGCATTTTGTGGGGATAAAAAAAGCTCAATAACAAACAATGTTCTGACAATCTGCACTTGTGCAGGTGATTCGAAAACACGTCCCCGTTCAGACCGAGTAAATGATAACTTATTAAGGAGATATTACATTATGGAAACATCAACTTTTAGTCTCTGAAAGCAATTTGGCGTAAATTGAAATTTTATGCAAAGTTTCCACCTTGATTGCTTGCAGTAGAGATATTCCAATGGTGATCTGCCTGCAAAAATCCAGAAAGGCGAAGAAACGATCCTCAACGTTTTAATTAATATTTTTTGTGATAAAATGTTACCTGGGTAAACAGAAACGTACGTTTTAAGAAAAGAGCCGATTCGCTGGCAAATTGCAGTTAAGTGAGTTTTGAACATAAAGCCAACTGTATAGTTAACGTTTCAAAATAATTGAATGTTCTTTCAATTTTGTTCTCCAATTATTTAACCATACATCTCCCTCGCTCGAAGTGTCTTTCTGACCATTTAGCTTAATAAAACCGACAAAATAGGCTATTAATAACGCGAAAGGTTATAATCTCTTGATTTTCTTTATTCCGGAGAAGAATTGGGAGTTAAAATACTACATAATAATAACACTTAGTTCTTTTAGTGCTGTTTTCATCGCTGTCAAACGATGCTTTCATTTTACGCGCTTGCACGAATTGAGTATAAAATGCAGAAAAGCGGAATTATTGGTTGGTACATTTTTAAAGATGTTTTGTTTTGCCTTTGCTTGGAAGAATCGGATTTATCTTATTACAAACGCCTTCCCCCTGTTTTGTGTCTTTAAATTTTCTCGTCATTTTAAGAACTACCTTTACCGTGTTCTAATTTTTCCGCTACAATCTACTACAACACGACTTCCTCGTATAAAAGCGACAGATGTGCCGACTGTCGTTGTCGGCTACCCTTACAAAAGGCGTCCGTTGACTAAAAGCATTCCGAAGTTTCTCTTTCTTACCTTAAAACATGACAGTTGGCTAACACAACCTTTCCAGAAATGTGAGGTGAAATTTTGCCTCGTTAAATATCCTTTAACTACTCAGCTTTTAATGTAGTCCCGAAGCCACATTCAGTTGACTGGCATCAAATTTCGCATTTTTCGGTCGGTTAAACAAACAGGAATCAACCGATATTACATTATGAAAACATCAACTTTTAGTCTCTGAAAGCAATTTGGCATAAATTGAAATTTTATGCAAAGTTTCCACCTTGATTGGTTGCGGTAGAGATATTCCAATGGTGATCTGCCATGAAACGATCAATGATGACGTCACGGAATGGAGCAGTTGACAATAATCATAAGTGGAAAATGTCTCGTCCCCAATCTTTTTCCTTGTTGTAGCACGATGCGCGTGGAGTTGTGGGCATGTTATACTCGGAAATTGATGTTTTGAGGTTTCATCGCTTAAGCATCAAGACTCGCGCTACCTACTGTTTTCTTGCATTACGCGGGACGAAATGCAAAGGGTCTTAGGGAAGAATTGTCGAAGTGGAAGCAGAAAAAGCAGTTACGATTAATTTTCCATTTTCGCGTATCATCATTAACATAGTTAACATATCCGACAGAGCATTGGCACTCACTGCCACCTGCGATATATCTTAATAACTTGGTAGTTTTTCTTAGGATCTAGAGTTCCTCTCGCCTCTCGCCTCGTTTTTGTGGAGAGGCCAAAGACTGCAGTTATCATGAAGTGAAGACGAAGAGAAGAAAGAAACTGTGGTATAATGTTCTAAACAGTTTTATTGCTATATCTTCAAGGTTCCATGTTTAACTTTTAATTAAAAACTGATGAAAGATATATTAGCACTAGGTCTTCCCTTCATCAAAACGAAACTAAGTTACAATCATTTATTGTAATTTCACAAGACATCTATAAACTGGCAAAGAGATGTACGTCAAGGATACTATTTTTCATATTCTCGCTGGCAGAGTACTTTTTCCGTGTTTACATAGCCTCATATAAACACGAAGAGGTTGGGAGAGTTCGAGAGAGTTTCTCAAAGCCAAGACACAGTCGAGGGTTTGCACAACTTTCAAGAATTCTCCCAGCTCCGCCAGTGTTTAGATGAGGCCATGTAAACAAGGAAAAAGTACTCTATTGCTTTTATCGTAAAATATTTCTCAAAAACAAGCACGAATCTAAAACGTCACAACCATGTTTACAAACTCTCATATAAACACACCTATCGACCAATGAGAACGCGCGTAGTGTCTCAGTTATTTTATAAAATTACCTCTTCGGCGACGATGGACTTGTAGTTTTTTTGTAACATAACTTGATTTGGTGAGGCATACACCTTAAAGCCGAGTGTAAAGTCACGCTGTCAAAAAGTTTTGCTGTTCTGCTTTTATTAGGGATCCTAGATAACAGAGTTGATTTGCATCAGATTCCGTATCCTGTTCGGTCCGTTATGTAAACACAGATATATTAAAGTGCACCTAACCCCCAAAATTTTTTTCGCTAAAACGAATCTACTTGTTATTTGAAATAGTTCTGCGAAAAAATTTTTGGATTCCGTTAAATCCTCGATTTTCTGTGCCCTGACGAAATCTCGAAAATAGCTCCAAAACACCGCCATTTTGTTTCACGACCGAGTTTGAGGAAAATGGGTCCAGCGGCTCTTGTGACGTCTACCCAGGAAGGTTGGATATCTCACGTCCTCTCATTTCCTTCAGGATGGTGCAATACACATTCGAAAAGTGCGCAGAAACGCCTTCCAGAGGTGCTATCGGCTGTTGCAGCAATATTCCAGATTTAAAGAAAGATATACTGTACAATTTACTGACGATGATCGGCTAATGGGGCAACAAAGACGTAAACGATGGTTGATTTTGTCGAACCGAAACAAGCGAACTGAATCTGTGAGAACCATTGAAGAACTCTCACTGGAATTTGTTCCACAGACTTTCGAACGCTATTTTCATAAATTTTCTGCTTAAAGCTAACCAGCAATTTGTAGAAATACTACCGACAACCTATATCTTCCAATCCCGCAGTATTTATAACATAAACGGAAAGGTTGTGCGATCCGATCATGATCAAGAAGCGTTATACTGATATGTAATCGCAACTGATCGCAACTGTACGCCGCTAACCAACACTTATTTCTCTTTCGATTTAGATGAAAGTCGAAGATTAATCCTTTAGAATTACATGATAACAAAATTGTTAGACGCACAGAGTTTTTCGAAGGTTTGGAAATCAGCAGTGCGACAAAGATTCTGTGCAATAGCGTCGAAAATATGACCGCGTATCATTATCTGCGGACCGCTTAGGGAACACATCCTTTTCGCTTATCTGACGAATTTTGCTGCAAACTTTGAGAACAATTTACATTGGTTATTTGGAGTTACGACTTAAAACGTGTGACAATTTGAAATCGGTAATTGTATGAAATGTTTCCTTCCGCCTTGCTTCCCGCAGCTTCAAAAATACAGGTCCAAACAATACGATTTTCAATCGATCGAAGCCAATGTTTTGGAGGTCATCAAGTCTCGAAAACTGCAACACGTACGTCGCTCTTATAAACATGAAGCATTCAACTGAAAGTAAAACACAAGCTGGATTTAACAGAACAATCACACCTTGACAAAATACATTCTCGCTAAGGACAAATGTACACGGGCTATAAACACGCGTGGGAATCTTTAGTTGACGAAATTACCATCCAAAGCAGTCCTTGAGTTTTCTTTCCTGCTTTTCGTTTGCCTGCTCCTCCACTTCGTATCTAGCTTTCCATTCCTAATATACAAGCAGCTCGTCCGCAAAGACGTCTTCCCCGTCGTCGCTTGAAATATTGTAAATTGCTCTCAAAGCTCTAAGCAGTGAGTTCACAGTTGTCGAACGTGCTCGATCGAAGTTTATTTCGGGGTCTTCCGAATCGAAACTTAATTCTGACTCCAGTGACGAAAAAGAAATGATTCTGAGACAAAACGTGGACGTTTTAGTCCCAAAATACATCGGAACGATTAGTTTTGTGTTCCATTTCCTCGAGCAAATACAGAGAGTTGACTGAGGCGCCATTGTGTTTGGTTCCTGGGTAGACGTCATCAGTTACCGCCGCCCCAGACTCCCTAAAACGCGGTCGTGAAACACTTCAAGCGCGACTTTGAAAGGGCATAGAAAATCGAGGATTCAACCAAATTCAAAAATTTCTTCGCCCAAATGCTTCAAATAAAGTCTAGATTCGTTTTAGCGAAAAAAAAATTTTGGGGTTAGGTGCACTTTAACATGTACGACAACCCTTAGCCTGTGAAACTGACATCAGAGGTAATTACGATTAGGTTGGAATTTTTAGAAACTGATTTGTCCGCTTACTAGCTCTGACTAAACAACGTCACAGGCAATCTCTCATTATTCTAACCTGGTACTCAGTCTTTCCGTCAAGCTTCTATATTTGTTTTTCTTTTTGGTTGTATCAACTCAAGTACGGGAACTGTTTGCACCAGACAAAGGAACACACCTATCTTAGGAAATTTGCTATGAACTCTTCTGGTAATCAACTAAAATATTTCGGTTTTCTTTGAGCTAGGGATTTGAACACCATAGAAGCCCTGGCCATGTTGAAACAGCATAGTTCGGACGGTTCTATTATCCATCTTGTGACAACAAACTATTATCATTTAATTATAGTCATGAGCTGGACAAACAAGTTCAAAGCATGACCTTCGTATCCAGATCACACTTAACCAGAGATCGAAAAACTCTCTTGCTTTCCTCCTTCTACTATACCTAATAGGTTAACATAATATGCAGATGAAGCCAAATCTAAAACCGGAGTTCCTGGACCGGGTTTTTTAAAGCCTGGTTAAGCTAACCCAGAATAAGTGAGAATTTTGATTTGAGATTTTTTTTTACTCGGCGGTGAGGTTTTCTGGCTATGTTGTTTGGCCTTCTGAGTTTCAATAATTTCAAACTACACAAAACATAAGTAGTGAAAAACATTTTTATACAAGAAAAAATTATACGTCGGTTAACTTTTAATCCTGGGTCAGCGTTAACTGGCTCAGTTCTGAACAACCCGGCCCTGATTACAGTAAGTTAACCTGGATTGAGCCCGCGATCCAATCGAAAAGGCGGTACTTGGTCAGTGGTTAACGTAAAAAACTCGTGACCTCAATAAGCTCTAAACTTGAGGCTGCAATATGGTCACGTGGCACTGGCCAGCGGATACCTTGTTTTGACAGGTGCCAATTGACTATAAAATTGATGTTCAATATCAAAGATGTGCGCTGTTAACGAGGGCCGCATGTCCTATTAAGGACGGTGCCTACTAAATACAAAGGTTTTTGCGCAGGGTTAGGACCACGCCGAAAAAGTAGATCTTTGCAAGGGCCATTGGAATCCACAAAGAAAAATTGGGTAGCCACGCATTTTTTCCAGATAATCAGCCTTGAATCTCTTCTAAAAAAAGAAGGAAAGGATATTTCTTCACAAGTTTCCTTCGAAATCTCCTTTACAAACAGAAAAGCAAACACATTTATAAAGGTCTTAAAACTACATGGTAAATGATAACATAAAAACCATTTTTGGTATGTTTTTAATAACAAAATCGTTGCAACAGCGCTTTTAGCGTCTCTGACAGCCTTCCTCTGGTTCAGCCAAAATACAGTCTAAATACCTTTTGGTCACAACCAGAAACTAATCACGTGTTGAATAGGCTTGCCACTTCCATTTCATAACATAAAATGTGGGGTAACCACGCGTTATAGTTATTGATCTATTTTTGAAAACTTTTATGGTGCCCGTTACATTTTTTCCTGTCACCTCCCCAGTAAGTAAAACATTTACGTATTTCGCACTTGTTTTGCGCGCGCACTACGCCATCTGCAGGTACTTGTTTACAGTTGGATTGCAGTATAATTTTCGCCAGATACCAGCTAGTTTTTCAGCTGGAAGACGTTAACAGTTAGTGGTTGGTGATATGCTGCTATTTTGGTGTTCCTGGTTTGAGTACGGGTTTATTAAACTTGATTTGGTCACAGTAGGAAAATTTTGCTTTCTTTTAGTCGTGTACTTGGTAGCGTAGTTGATGGCGTTAATGTCAACCCTAGCGCGCGCGTGGCACTTAAACCATGCCTTGCGTGATGCGCAGAAAATATGCGCACTAACAAAAGTAGGCACCGTCTTTAAATGCTCAAGTTGTCTATTCACCAAGAAGTGGGAATTCCTAGTTTCTACCTGCAAAAAATTTACATAAACTAATCCCTCAAATACTTTTTAACTTTGAGAAAGGTGTAGGTTCTCATTCAAAAAGGAAAGAAGACTAAAATCCATTACAATTCTGTCATCGTACTATCCCTTGCTTTTTATTATCTCTAGTCAGGGTAGGGTACTAGAGACCGGCTATGGAGCTGACTGGACCACGTTGAATAAATAATTTTAGAATAATTTCCTACTTTGATTCTTCGAAGAAGTCCTTCTTCCTTTCCTATATTTATCTTTTCAAGTGTGAATGGGAACAGTGATATTTTTTCTGTTTAAATTTACCCTTACTGCTGTTAGCATCACCGCCGAATCTGCTGCTGTCTATGAACTATTATTGACAAAAATATGCAGAAAAAGGGTAAAAGTTTTCCTACAAGCAACGAAGAAGAGCTGGGACTAGGAAATCCCGAGAATACGCGAAGAGGATGTACTTGAAAATACAAAGAAGGCCACGAAATTTGGCCTGAAAGTTTTTAAAGGTAAGAAAAGACTTACCGAAGTTCGTTTGTAAATAATTTTAATTTTTTTTTGTTGTCCCCAATTAGTTGTGAAAACTAAATACATTGACACATTAATAAAGCTTTTACTTACTTTACTTTACTTTACTTTACTTTACTTTACTTTACTTTACTTTACTTTACTTTACCTTCGAGCAGTTTCAGGACACGTCCTTGGTAATCACAGATTTCAGCGGTCAGTGTAAAAACGCAGTCAGTGGACTGCAAACTGCAGACCGGGAGTAAAATGCAGATTAAGGGTAAAATGACGACTACAGACTTTTTAACTATATATCGTATTATTTTCATTATCGAGGGCTGACCGTAAACAGGATTATTCAGCGAACTAATCGTAGTGAATGTCTGCACTCCGGTTAGCCCGAATTGCACTCCGGTTAGATTTAATATCATTCTGATTAGCCTGAATATCACTCAGGTTAACCTAAATGATACTCCGGTTAGCCTGTTTGCGGTTAGCTCTTAACGATAGAAACGGTAACACGATTCAGTTAAAAAGTCTACAGTCTGCATTTCACCCGGGTCTGCAGTCCGAGTTTTACACTGACCGCAGAATATTGATCTCGAGCTTCGCAGCTTGGTAAATACTACGCTACCATTCACCTCGATTTCAAAGAATAATTGTTTAATATATTTGGCCTGTGTGAAGCTTAGAATAGGGCTGGGGAATTTTAAAGGTGTACTTGCCCGTGTTTGATCTATAGCGATCGCGTTTCTTTCTCTTCAGCTGAGAACGACAAAAACTATTGGTGTACTCTAACCCGATGTAAACCTTTGTGTCACGGGTTATCATGTGAGCAGCCGCAACCTTTGTCTCTCTCCTCAATGAAACGGGAGGCAAAGGAGAGAATCGAGGTTGCAAGCCGAGGAAATTTGGTTATGACGTCACCATCCGAGCTAGCTTCAGTACCGACTGTGAGAGTCTCAAGGTAACCCCAACGGGAGAGGTACCATCTTTTTTTGGCGGGAAATCGCGCGTACGTGATACTACGCTTTTAGCAGCCCGCGTTTTTCTGGCGGAAAATAAACATCGCCTTAATAATTTTGAAAGAGAGAGTTTTTTTAAGCGAAATGATTGTTCCCGAAAAGGGAGGTTTTTCATTTTAGAAAAGAAAACTCATTTCTATCAATTTGCCAACAAACGATAGCGGAGTTGATATCAAGTTTACAAGTGAGGGTTTAACTGAAGCAGAGCGTGAAAGAGAACGGCAGAAAGCTATAATTAACCTGCAGCACTTTTCCACGGGTGGCGGGTGACGGGTGACGGGTGATCAAAATACAAACCACTCAACCATTACTAAAAGTAAAAATCGCTTTAATAACAAGTTACTGTGGAAGAACATTACCCACATTGACAATATCCAGATGTCAAAGATGATTTCGATTAAAAAAAGCATTACAAATCTATTGATTGACTAAGAATTATCGAGTACATTACAAAATGTATAGATCAAAAACTATTCAAATATCACGTGGTTAACAAAGAAACTTCATAGCATGGTAACATTTCATTGGCGAGACTTAAGCCCGGCAGAGGGTTTTACTCAAATCGGATGTTTCACGTCAGGTAATAGTAAAATAACATATAAGCACTTTCGGTGCTCCGCTGGCGCGCTTCGCACGCTGGAGTTCCACTATAAACCTTACATCACTCTTTGCGAAGAAAGAGCTTTCATGTGAAATCGTTGTGGATCTGAATGTAGCTATTTTTTCTAAACTTTTCCTCTGTTTACAATATACTTGGCAAACATCGTGTGTCAGTACCATTCACGCCAAAACTTTAGACACGTGTATGCTGCAAACAATAGTTAACACTCAATTTTAGCGTCTCGATAGGAAGATCATACATTTCTAAAAACTGTGGGAAACGTACCGTGCAAAAAGGGACGATAAGAATATGAAATCTATAAGATTAAAAAACTCATTTTCTTGTAGAAAACGTTTTGAAAACTAAATTATTCCACACAAGTAACCATTGCATGGTTAACAACACCCCATACTAGTAAATTTCATTACATAACTGTATTTTACATGAAAACTTATTATACTCTCTGGGAAACAAGCACTGTTCCTGATCAGAATCTTAACCCTTAGAGTAGACTGAGCCCGCATTTGGATGTCGAAGGGGTTGCTACGCGACGTGACGTCTCTTAGTGGTCTGAAGCAGTTGCGACAACATTCCAGTACTCGTTCTATTTTGTTATTGGTCAACAAGAATCTGAAACCATATGGATACGTCACTTGTATCCCCGACAAAGAGCGGTTATTATTTGAGTTTCTTAAAACCTAAAGTAAAGAAATTTAATTGGCCTATCACAAGTAACTAACAAAATGAACTAATGAGTAATCGGACCAAGTACAGGTGACGGAAGCCAAGCACAGAAAAACGCGCGTCACCAAGGTCAAGTTTTCCGGGTTCTTTTTGTATTTTTCTCGGTTAATGGCTTATCTTCCCAGTAGTTTTCGTAAAAACAGAATCGAGTGATTTGTTTAAGTAAGTGTTTGTCCTGAAAATGACATCTCTACAAACACAAATTCTACATTTGAAACATACTTGTAACACGGTCTAACTCAGACAAGACTAATTTATTTTTTCCACAAAACGGCAGTGTCGTTGATTAGGAGTACGGGCTGTGTGCATGCCTTGACCACACCACACCTCCATGTGTTGGTTGCATTAATCCAGTTTAGAGACATCCTTGCTCAAAGGGTCCAGAAATGGCTCCTCCTCCTTGCGAGAACCATCCGAGTCTAAAAACCAACAAGGGGAATTAGGCATTCAACCGTTTAGTGGCTTAAAAGGAATACTCCTGTCAAAGAGGCTCAACAAGCTAGTAGCATATGACAGGAGTGTACCGGGAGGAGAACATGAACGAGCAAAACGTTGCTTTCTTGCCAAAGGTGCTCGAGAGGCTAAGGGCAAACCAAACTGAGCAGTATGGGTACTTCGTACGTACATTATACGCCAGTGTTAGAATATTTTTAAATGCCAGGAACATAGTGCATACTTACGTGCTGCGAAGTCACAGCCCAAAATTTACACTTTGGCAAGACAAAACCTTAACTGTTAAACTCATACCTGTCATGAGAATCTTATTCAACTGGCAACTTGAAAAGCAAAGTCTGACGTCAGAAGTCTAACAATTAACAGAGGTTATCAGAGCGGGAAGAGGCTTTGGCCTCGAGGTCCTTGCGAGAATCAATTTAAAGCTGAAAGATTTTGTTGTAAGTGGGTGCAGCGGAAATTGCTCAAAAAAAATTTGACGCGTGCTCCTGTTGACCACCTGATGTAACAAGCTGACCTTTTAAAAGACGTGAATTACAATAACATTAGCCAATTGGAAAGTCCAAACGGAGACCGCGTCCACTTAACGGAGGTCCAAAAAAACTACATATGTCAAGCGAATTTCGCGAATTAATAGAGGATGACAACTTAACAAAGGGCCGCTTAATAGAGCTGTGACTGTATAGGCGGATTCATGCTGACGTCATTGTTTACATTTTTGCTCATTTGCATTCGGCTTTGCGAACAGAAGAAAACATGTTGGATATGAATTGTCTCCTGGCAGCTAAAGAGCTAGTGAAACTTAATGCATGGTGAAATTTTTAGCTCTTTGAGCGTAATATTCAAGGAGTTAATGTCTTTCAAAAACTGCAAAATTTCTGGGTGGCAAAAGCGCTAATGAGCTCATACAATCTTTGTGAAATTTTGAGTTTTTAAACCCGTGTTGCACAAAAGGTATTCACTGCATCAGGCTCATATTCACTGGCAGAGTTAATCGTACTATGACCTTTCAATATTCAGAACTTAATTTTTATAGCTCTATCAGAAATTGAATTGCTTATGCTAATGAGGAAAATATTGTAAACAAGGATTCCCCTACACGGTGATTACAATAAACTCCGGGATGGATTTCCGGCATACTAAATACGATTTCCTGTATATAACTGCATACTAATGAGCGGGGCTTTTACACAGTAGAGAGGGTGTACCCCCCTTTAGCACAATAGACTTGCCCCAACTTGCCCGCTCATAGTCAATCACAATCTATTATGTTTAAAGCGCGCCCTCCCTTAAGCCCGTTAAGTTGGTTAATTGCTATTCGTCTGCTGAAAACCTTTTCTTGAGTTCGCTGTTTGGAGAAAATTATGTTACTTTATTAGTCTTATCATGGCTTGTTTGAGCTTTATGATTGTGTATCAGTCGAAGACTGTTTTGTTCGAAATAAAACCAATTAGCGTGACCAGTACGATAAAACATTAGCGTGTAATTTATAACCTTCATTTTGTAGTTATATTCCATAAACTTCAGCCATCAAGCGTTCTTCTGCAGTGCCGAGTAGGAACTATCAATAGCTGAATCATGATTTTCGCTGTTTTAGCCATTAATTATACTAAACGAAAGCTCCTGCGAGCAACAAAATCAGGACAGCAATTTCCAACAAGAAAGGTCGATTGTGGGATAAAGGACCGTTGGAGCAAAGCATAGTTAGTGAAGGGGCAAGGGAATCAGTGAAACTTTCATCAAAAACAATTTCTTTTACTTTACCTTCTCGTGGGCTGTTGGCTGATGATCCAGATGGCCCCTCTGCTTTCACATTATCTGAATCCTATGTAAAATAAGAAACAAAAATAAACCAACGTAGATCTTCCTCTGACAGTTCAATTTCCTATCTTTGAACTTGAAAATGGTGTTATGGCGCCTCCAAAACGTCGTTCGTTCTTATCGCTAATTTTTACTTGCTTGTGCATTACAAAACGTTTGCTTATATAAATTATCTTTGTTGTCAATATCATTACTTGAGAAGAGCTGCCCCATCAGTTACTCGCTGGAAATCCTTGTAAAACACGTATACTGCACAATTAGAAAAAAAAACAAAAAAAAAAAACATCGCACAAAAAATGTTCTCTAGCGTGTGGAAAGAAATTACTTTAGCTGAGAAATATATTAATCAATCAGTGAGACGAGCTACTTAAAACAAAATTCCGATTTCTTGAAACAGGGGTCGTCAAACCTATGTCCTTCCACACACCGGTCGAATGCTTTAATTACAACTGAGCTACAGAAGACTTGTATCAGGCCATACAACTAGGATTAATTCTATGATGAGTGAGTTCGGGTGGGAAACATTTTCGGTAAAGATTAAGCTTGGAAAAAAACGTTCCACATAATTTCAGTCACCGACAAGACTGATCCTTACAAATCAAGTCAAGGAGGTTTGTTACCTTTGAAAACTAGTTCTACCACAATCTTCCTATAGCTCAGTGGTTGACTAAGGTCCCGTGTACACTACGGCTGAGGAATTTAAAAACGGAGTTTTCACTCGGAAACGCATCAAATGTTTTCCGTCCACACTACGTGGGATGCCTTTAAAAACGCAGCAATCACTGGTCAATTTTGGAATTTTTCCGTGACACCATCGTTTTCCAAAAGCCCCGTTTTCCTGACGGATTAGTGTGGACGGTAGACCTAACCGTAGAAATGAAGCTCCGTTTTCAAATTTCTCCGACGTAGCGTGGACGCCGCCTAAGAGTATCTGACGAGAAGGCGGAAGCTGATAGGTTCGACTGCTGCAGGGGGAACTCAGACGTTTTCCCCAGTAGGCTGTGTCACTGTCTTCTTAACATAAATCTTCTCAAATCATGTTCTCTTTTGAAATGCTTATGGATATATTTAAATGGGGTCAGGGAACTGTGTACATTACAAATAAAAGGTGCCTATCTACTCCACTTGCTTTGTTACTGTAATGACTTTTCTAGAACGCTGCAATTTTTACTGAAAACCATGCAGTTAAAGCCATTACAGAGTAATATCAATACTATTTACCCTGGCACTCACTTTGATGCTTGATGTATCATCGCCACACACTGCACTGGTTGGCTGGCTCAGCAACTCTTTTAATTGGTCGGGCACCTCTTTGAGACTGGCAGACAACTTCTCATTTTCCGTAAGTAACTCTTTGTTCTTTGCCTTCAACTCTTTGTTCTCTGCGCGCAACTCTTTGTTTACTTCACGCAGCTCTTTGCTTTCTGCATTCCATTCTTTACGCAACTCATTGTTCTCTGCGCGCAACTCCTTGTTTTCTTCACGCCACCCTTTCCTTTCTGTATCCAAATCTTTACGCAACTCTGTGTTCTCAGCAAGCAACTCTTTCCTTTCTGCATCCCATGATTTACGCAGCTCTTTGTTTTTTGTAGACAACTCTTCGTTTTTTGAACGCAAACTGTCGTTTCTCTTTCGCAAATCATCATTTTCTATACACAGATCGTCAATCTGCGCACGAATCTCTTCATTTTGCTGAAACATTTGATCAGAATTTTACCCATCAGTTTAAATTGGAACTGCAGCACGTCACATGCCTATGGAAACTGTACCGTTTCACTATTAAAACATGATCGGCCCTTGCTTGGAAACTAAGAACTTATGTGAACAATACACAAACATGTTTAGCAAAAACATTTTTCTTATTTATAAACATAATACTGTAAAAATGTTTCCAAGTTGCATTTCCTTTTTGAAGCAACTGTTTATATTAAAAGAAAATGAGAAATATTATTCAGAAAAATTGCTAAAGTTCTTGAATAAACCTGTAAACCAGGGGGCTTTCCACCACTGAGCTACACCACTCTTGCTCCCCAGAGGCAATAACCTGTTTGGGTTGCACTGAGAATCGCAATCTCTGCCTGATCCAGTTTGAAAGTATGTGATATAGCAAAACCTGACTGGCTGACAATAAAAAATGTGTACTCTGCATAAGCTGAAAAAATAAACCTCAGTCAGCGGTCACGATTCCTAGTGATGACCGAAAGGACTACTGCTATGGCCTCTGGGGACATGAATTTGAACTGCAGGAAACCCGTGGTAGTGAATATTCTACCAAGCTTAACATAATATACCGGTACCCTTCTTTCGTTAATACAATTGCTGTTTGCACTACTGTGGTTACCATACCTGTTCTGTCTTCTTTATATCATTCCGCAGCTAAAATGACAGAAAAGAAGAAAAGTTATAAAAATAACTAACCTAATCTGACCAACGCATCAGCTAATTTGCAGACCTAAACATAGCTTCAACATAACTTTGACCTCAGTACGATTCTTCCAAAAATCCAGATGTTCCATCCTCATTAATATATTGGTATTACATTCAACTTCTATATTGATGGAATCAGCCAATAGGGTGACCTTTGTATGTGTCGGTAACAAATTAAAAATTGCAGTAGAATGCATCCCAAGCCACACAGATTTCCAAACGTTTCCAGGGCCAGTAACCCACTCCCCACAAAAAAAGAGGGGGTTATCCACCATGACGGTCTTCCCGACATGGCTGCCTTAGTGATGTGCCTACTTTTCGATTTCCTCCTGCAACTGTATTCTAACTTGAAAACCCTGATACCAAAATTTTCGGAAATTCTCGACAGGGAATTTCCGTTGGATTTGATTTTCCATCCGGAATTTCCGTTTAACGACGTTCACGCCCATTATTACTGCACTCGTTATTCATGTCGCAACGTCACGCCACGTCATACATCAAGCGTGCGCGCTAGGGTGCGCTAACCTCGCCTGCTATTTACCCTTTTAAATGGTTGCTGATCCCCTAATTTCCTTTCATACATTACTTCCCTTACTGATTTTCTCCATTTTAAGCCAAAAAAAAAGGGAGAGACTGAGAAGATACAAATATTCGGCCTTTTCTGCCCTAGTGTGAGCGACGTTTTCTTCGAACTTGGATGGGCAAGGCTAATATATATTCTTTTTCAAGGCCTAGCACTCTACCTCAAGGATAACAAACTGGGACATTTTCCAAAGCTTGGCATAGACATTTAAATTTGAGTGATTATTGCTTCTCAGTGACACAGCTTTCAACGAATTTTTTTGTTTATTCAAAGAGACATGTATAGGTCTGACGGGGTGGACGGGGGGGGGGGGGTCTGAGTTTCTCACTATCTTCCCCTGTGGAGCTACGTCAAAAGACGGAAACTCAACACACTGCTCTTGTGGCTGAGGGAGGCAGCACTTATGTCGTCTGTGAGAACTTCTACTTATCAACAGTTATCTTAGTTTAAAGACCAGAAGCCTGATAATGACTTATGGGAAACACTTTCTGCTATTTTGATGATAAATACCACATTGGGACATAACTAATTGTAATCAGCATCCAAAACAGTACCTCTGCATTACCGTCCTTCAGGATAGAGATCACTTCCTGATCACGCTGTTGAAGAAACAAGGACACTGTTTGCAGGGATAACTTGCAGGTTATGCATCAGTCAATTCCGGCAATGCTCATCTTCCTCACCTCAGTACCTGCAACTCGTGTTTACACTATTTAAGAAACAGAAAACACCTACCGTGTTTCTATCGAGTTTTAGTACAAATCCACTATTGTTCTATCACGAATGCCGTTCTCTGATTGGCTACGCTACTCACTTTCTATTCTGTAATAGATAGTGAGCAGCGTAACAGTGTACCCTTGTTAACAAAATGACGGCTGCTTCTTGCATTTTCGAAATGTCTGTGAAGAGGATTTAGATTAAGTTTTGAACGACTAGTAGATTTATACTAAAACAATTAGATTATTCGCTCTCGATTTCTATCGCGCGATAGTTGACGAAGGCGCAGCCCCAGTCAACTATCATGCCATAGAAATCTCGAGAATCTCGAGCTCATAATCTAATTGTTTAACAGAAGCACGAGTGGAAGCTTGGAAGAACGACGAATGCTATGGGAACACGAGTCGCAGGCGAGTGTGTCCACGGCTTTTTCAAGTTCTCCCAAACTTTTACGAGTGTTTCTATAACTCGATAGAAACACGCAGAACATGTCTTCTATTTCTTTTAAAAAACACCACGACGAAAAAAAGGAAAACAGCTTGTTAACTTTGATTATCAAAGTGTAAATTCTCATTGCTCGTGCCAGCGTTACGTCAACAACTCGTGTTAGTTCTGTGTTTCCATCGAACACGATTTTTAACCAATCAGCGCGCATATTTTCTTGGGACTGTTTTCTAATGTTGGTTATTGGCTGTACCGTACCTCAGGCATTTGACGGCATTCTATTTTTGAACTCTAAGAATGCAGGTTGTTTTCAATAATTATGTTCATCAGCTAAGACCAGAAATTTGCAGCCAAGCACATGTACATTTAGCTCTCTGGAGGTCATAATGAGAGGAGAGATCTACGGGAAGATAGGTTACTACAAGAATAATGAGAAGTACCCAGGGGTTGGCAAAACTAGCGAAGGAAAAATGGGTATTGTTGAGATTCCCTGGCACATTAATCCTTTTTCATGATTAGTGCTCCCCTCAAGAGGTAAATGATAAATCTACCACTTAACCTGACTACTGAACGTAATGCCATTAATTCTGCCAATGTTGTCTTCATATAATCCTTTTGAGAAAATCATGTAAAAGAAGTGCATCTGTCTAGTCTGCCAAAAACAATCAGTTCCCCACCAGTCTCCTCTCCTTATTGTTAAATTACATTTTCTTACAGCTCTACATGTGAATTTCTAGTCATGTAACAATCCTTCCAGCTTCCTGCATTTACATCCTGCTTCACAGGTCAACACATATCTATGCACATACCTCAGATTGCTGCTTTAGCTGAGTATTTTCATCTTTAACTTCTTCATACAGCTAAAAGGGAAAAAAAAAATAGTTTTTATTAAAACAAAAATGAAAGTAAAAACAAAGTTATAATTATCTCCTATCAGGAGGAATAAAATTCTCTATAAGAAACAATTAAATTGGAAGGTGCATAGGTATAAGTCTGCTGTAAATATTCCACATACTTTCCTTACATGGTTTAAAGTTTTTAGTTGTCACCATTTTTTTTGTTTTTCGCCAATAATATAACTTTCTATTAGACTTGACGATTGGCTCATGACTAGGTACATGTATGTATAGTCTGAGACACATATATATGACTGAAAAGATCTTGTGGTAATTAGGCATATAAATACAAGGATGCTGCCAAAGGAATTTTTTGAAGGAGCCCTTTGCACTCCTTATATCAAAACTTAGGAGCCTAAATTATAATATTAGGAGCCCAGCCTAAAGGTTGCCGGGCTAGATCCTTTAAGGGGGGGGGGGGGGGGGGGATTGGGCAAAAACTGATTGATATGTAAGTCTAGGTTAGGGGTCCACTGCCTCTTCCCCATCTACACACATTTCTTGCATGTTGTTTTCTTGATGGCTTCCATTCTGCGCCATTGTGTGATATAGTGTATTTTCCATTGGTCTCTGTTTTCAAATATGGTTGTCACGGCACTGCTTTGACCTTCACTACAATACACGTATGCCTGCCTCTATGGGGCTATCCTGTTTCACCATTGTCTAGGTGCTGTCACACTGTTCTCGTGTTTAGCGTCTTGCACTTCATCATTGGTTTTTAATTTATTAACAGTTTGAATGTAATGGTAGCTGAGATGCAAAACAAGAGAACCGCATGACAGCACCTAGAAAATGGTGAAACGCGATAGCCACATAGAAGCAGGCATATTGTAGTAATGATTGAAGCAATGTCACGACACTCATAACTTAAAAAAGAGATCAACGGAAAATACATAACATCACACAATTGTAGCACAGAATGAAAGCTATCAAGAAGATAACAGGCAAGTTTATATGTTTTTTCCAGCAATTTATTTGTTTTTAGATTACATAATATGAGCATAATTATACAGTTCACAAATAAGTGTGTGGGTTCCATGTGGCTCATTTTCAACTCCAGAACTACTCTTTGGAGCATGTCTGGATCTAACACGATATCTGAAATGATTTTGTCAAAATATTTTTTGCAATATATTTTAATTAATGTATTTTAATTCAATAGTATACAAGACCCCACAGGCTTTGTAGCTTTAATTCTTATCATGTTAAAATAAAAGTTTTATGTTATGTTATGTTACATGCCAATGTGGGCTCCTTGAACAAAAACTTAGTCACCCGCAATCGTAACTTAGTTGCCTCAGGCGACTGGGCACTCGTGAGGCAGAAGCCTTGAGATGTTAGCGCACGGTACCAGTCTTTTCCAACTACATTGCCCAATGAAGCAATGCTAGATGTTGTTTTGTTGATACATGGACTGCAAAACAGAGAACTGAATGACTGTGCAATTGCTATTTTGCTGAGAAAGATCACTATACATTGCGCTAAAATGTTAGTATTGGAAAAAAAAATAGAGAAAACTAAACTACCGGTATGTACATTACAAAGTAAAGATAACATTTACAAATTAACAAAGGATGAAAAATACTTACAACATTAACAATATATCTAATAGTTACAAATTAAAAAAGTTTTTAAAAACTGTCTTTTTAAAAAAGGCTCAAAGTATTGATTTCTTTGATTTCCTTTGGCAAGTTATTATATGTCTTAACATACATTACATAATGACAAAAAAATAGTCCTCTGCTACCCTAACGCCTTTCACATCTTTCACATGTTCAAACTTTTGGTGTTGTTCATTTGCATTTTTTATTGCATTGTAGTTCTGATATAATAGTATCCATAAATCCATAAAAATAAAAGGTTGCTTCTTAAAAGGTTTACCTTCTGCCAGTTTTGTAAGGTATAGTCATCAGGGTACACAGTCTGATCATCATTTGTCAGAGATGCTCCATCCTTGTTCTCAGCTCCGGCAGAAGAAAACATTTGTGGCTTATTTCCATAACCTCTCACAATAAGACATGGACCATCTTGGCTATGTACAGCAGAATCTGATAAATAAAATAGAAATTATATGAGATTGATTTTCATATGCCAGTGACACATGCAAAGTCAAGAAAAAATATGAAGTTGTCTCAGCAGCAATTGATCTTATGACCCTCTGATGTGGCCAGTTGGATTTATCTGGTTCTGCCAATGAGTGAGCATCAAGTGTTGAAAGAAATGACTGTGTACATGTATGTTGAAAATAAAATTAAAAAAGTTGGGTACTTTAAGTTATTAATATACTGTAAGATTTTCACAGTGTACTGGAAATACATATTAAGTAGCTACAACTGCAGTGTATCATAAAATCCCTTTTAAGGGTTTACTTTTCTTGTTTGCATTACGATATAACCTACATGCACCATGCTTGAGAGGAAAACACTGACTGTGAAAAGGGCTACTGTAAAAGTAGTGGAAACGGGGTATTAGGGAATAAGTTAATTGTGCTTTTGTGAGTAATGTGATAAAAAACAGGAAACAGGAACCTCTCTCCACCGAATCCAGAAAAAAAAATGTAAAGCAAAATTCCTCTCCTCACATTATGTGGGATTATGGGTTCAATACCTGTCTGACCTACAGACAATGCTTGCTCTTCAACATCAGATGATGCTTCCTCTTCAACATCAGATGATGCTGGGTAATACAGTTGCACTTTACCTATGAAAATTCAATTTTAAAAGTGAATAGTAAACGAAAAACATTATAAATAGCACAGCTATACAGTACCCTCTTTTCTCAGAGTGGCTTACATTGAAACCCTTCTACCTCAAACAAGAAGTAATTTTCCTCAGATTTTGTCCTTTACCAGAAAATAACCCTATTACTGTACCATTAACTAGGTTGCCTAGTGATACCACAAACTATATTCAATAAAAAAGTTGTGAACTGTAGAATTCGAAAAAAAATCTCCACCATTTTGGATGTGCCTTTCTTGAGAAGAAAGACACTAGTAAGCAGAAAACAATTGGCAAATTAACTGGATATCATAAACCTAACCACTAACAATTAAGTCCTACACAGTGGTAACTAGCGACCATCATTCTCTAAGAGTTTGTCAGGGTTTTCCTGAACTCTTTCTGGTTATCTTTTTATAGACACACAAAGTTACAGTATCAGATAATTTGCCACCACTGTTGCATTCCCTGCCCTCACAAGAGAAAGATCGATGATATACAAACTCCCTGAGACCCTGTTGTTTCTTGGTGCTCAATGAACAGTCTGACTTAACTTTATGGAACCCAATCAAGTGATTGGTGTTCGATTACGTTCAATTGAATTTGATAAATCAAGTGATTTGGTTCCATTTGTAACATCGGGCAGAATAGTCACTTCCAACTTATTCGGTCTTAATCAATCGTCAAGAAATTACATGTTGTAAATCCTCTTTTAATACATGTAATTATCCTGTAGAACAAGACACTCATAGTTTAAGCTGAACAGGGATATGGTGAGTGTTGCATCGTTTCCCTAGAAGTAAGCTTACATATAAACATACAAAATACAGGCTGTCGATAAAACCCGGAACATGGAACATTCTGGAACATCAAAAAATTATAATGATTAGGAGAAAAATATGTAAAATTAAATAAAGAAATAACCAAAAAAGATAACTAAAGCAAAAAATAATGATGAAAAAAATAAATAAACTGGTGTTCCCAGCCCAGTATAAATGTCCCTTCATGTTTATGTTCAGTGCAGGCAATAAAATGTGATAACTTGTCTTTGAGCGTGTTTAAATGATGGTTTGAGTGTCAGAAAAATAAACCTTTCCTTTCCTTTAAGTTGCCCCTTGCACAGGATCTGAAGGTTTGCGATGCAAGTAAATTTATGGTGTAGAGCTGTGATAAGTGAATAAAGATGATGAATTTTAAGCTCGGTAATAAAATGTAAAGTGAACTGATCAACATGACACGAGTGTGGGAAGAAAAGAAAAAATCTGAGTCCCCAACAGGAATCGAACCCATGGCCTTCTGAACAGCGGGCAGGTGCACTGTCCACTGAGAGATGTTGTAAAACAAGCAAGTTCCATCAGGCAAGTCAATCATCAGTACTCTAGTAGTTTGAATTAGTCTAGACAAGGAACTATATGCCATGTAAAACCATGGGAAATTGTGTATAATTATGCTTGTCTTTGACACAATAAATTGAATAAAGAAATCAGAAACTTATGTAGACTGTTAACAGTCCCATATTTTTCGGTCTACTTGAAGAGTTTGAACGCCACTATCTTGGTTACCTATGAAAGAAAGAAATATGGGAAGAGAAAAGAAGCCCCTACCCCGAGGACAGCTAGTCTCCCCAGTTTTCGCTCACCATGAACAAAACAAAAGCAACAAAACATGGTGGTAATCAACCTCTTCTGTAAAATAAGGGATCGTCACGTGATATAAGTGATTGCAAACAACTGGCAGGAATGGATTAGTGGGGATATTTAGCTTGTGTTTTCCCTCCCAACATTGCTACTTAAAAGGTGAAAGTTGCAAGACTTCACTCATTGCAGTCATTCACACTTTTTCCTTTTTTTTTTTTTTTTTTACAAATTCAGAGCTGGACCAGTTAATTTTTATTTATTTTTTTTTTACTTACTCGTCTTTCTACAGTAGGTTATTTGTTTATTTAATATAATATATTTTCTCACAAATATTATGATTTTTTGATGTTCCGGGATGTTCTGGAATGTTCCGGAATGTTCCGGAATGTTCCGGAATGTTCCATTTCCTGGTTTTATCGACGGCCCGAAATACACGCGTTTGGAACCAAAAACTAAGCTTAGTACAATTAAGAACTACGGAGACTCACCTGTTAATGTTTCTGGTGTAAAAAAAACTGGAGATATCAGCCCTTCCTCTGTAAAGTTTAGGATTCCAATACAAGTACATGTAGCTTTCGTTCCGTCAACTTCTAAAATCACTGCACCACGGGGACAAAGATGCGACCTTTTGGTAATAATGTCATCATAACGTCGGAAAATAGTTTTATCAACGTCATCTCGAAGTCTATACTGCAGTCGTCTTTGATCGTCTCTTTCTGTGATCAGAGTGAATCTTTCCACTGTCAATGACTCTTTCTTGCATTGGTAACTTCCCACGATAAAGCACTGTATACTTTCACAGCTTTCAGATTCCCCGCCTCCGTAGTAATATTTAGTGGGAAATGTACGTCTCTCGTCAAGTACAGATGACTTGAGGCCTACATCAGTACACAGTTTAGAAACCAATGACGGACAAACGGGAATCAACGCCAACCCAGCTGTCGGTTGATAGAAGAGTTTTGATTGGGCAACCTCTCTAAGAGAACGTTTCTTTACAGTTTTTAAATCTGAACTCCAGTACTCAAAAAAGTAATCCTCGACGCCGATGTTAACGGGCAAGTAGCTGTCGCTTGTCAACAAGCACCATTTAATCTTTTTACAGTTGAGAAAAAGCTTTGAGCCCTTCAGGTTCACGAGGCAACCAGAACCAAGGCCACGACATTCCCCTTTCTTTCTGAGGAAAATAACACCCATCAGCCCTCTATTTTCTCGTATTCTCACGTCCTCCCTCGTTGGTTGCGAAGTCGGAAATTCCATAAGCGCCATTACTCACCGAATGAACCACACGCGCATCAGGACTTCCGCGTCATTGCGCGGCCTTTGCAATCTCGTTCCCAGAGCCCTCGTCTGGGAACGAGACTGAGGCCTCTGGAGGTTACGAAACCACGTCGATCACAAAATGAATTTATATTTTACCTACGAATCTCGCGATACTCTAAAGTCATTTACTTGGTTTATCACTGTCAAAACTATCGCAAAGCTAAATCCGAAACACAGCGACAAATTTGAAATAAAATTTAAAAAATTAGCCGTAGTGGTTCACGTTCTCCAGACAACGCAAAATTTGGACATTTCACGTTAATTGGCCTTGCAGAGGACGGCACAGAAATGTACCAAGAATCATAACGCACGTGCACAGCCATTGTACTGCTCATTAATTCTTTTGCTCAGTGGCGTTCCCGTTGCCGTTGCCGTCGTGGTTTCGTAAACTCCCGAATGCCGCGCCGACAAGCTCCTTCGCAGAGCCCGCGTTACTCTTGTCCAGCGGAACGGGAAACGAAGGAAACGGAAGGAAATCGAAGGAAAAGAGAAAAAACGAGAAAAGGAAAAAGGGAAGAGGAAGGGATGAACGGCCATTTTGACGTCCCTTGGGAGCCGGCCCTGGTAGTAAACAAAATGGTTTCCTGGTCATGTTTCCGGCGTTGAAAAATCAGGTTCTCGTATGCCGCCGACCTACCTGGGACATCATGGCATGGGACACCACTACGGCATATGCGAACATTTATCGCCGAATTATAATCTGTCCCAGGCATTTACCGCCGGCTTGCCTGCGAAGTTGAGCTGAGTTCAACTTCGCAGGCAAGCCGGCGGTTGTCGGCGATTGTCGGCGATGAAAATATTTTATAAGAACATCATCTGGACCATCGACGGACGCAACGTATGACGTAACAACTCGATTTTTTCCCCACAATCCCATTCTTTACAGATGAAATGGTCGAAAATTGCGCCAATTCGATTTGCATTTCATGCCAATTTGAGTACGTCGGCGATCCATCGCAGATGCGCCGGGGAACCACTGGAACAGATCGCCGAACGTTGTCACTTGCAACCGGCGACTACGTCGCAGGTAGGTCGGCGGCATATGAGAACCAGACTTAAGTCGCAACAGAATCTTGAAAGGAGCAAAGGTATGCTGCAGGAGTAAAGAGTAAGGAGCATGCTGGTTTTCGAGTAAAGGAGGCCATTGCTACATTTGTAGTGCGTAGTCGCTGCTAGCTCTAGTCATATTGTGTTATCAGCAAATTTAAGACTACTTGGTATGCAACAAAAGTGGTGGTATAATTCGATCCATCGATAGCTTTGACAGTGGGTTTTAACCGAAACTTCGACAAAAATCATGGTCGAGGGTTTCACTCGGGAAGTTTTTTTCTTCCGCGAAGAATTATTTCAAATTTCCATATTGTCTAATTTTTTTTTATATAATTACTTTGGGAGGCATGGCTGAATGCGCTCGTCCCCGGGGCGAACGGTGCGGGTTCGAGCCCTGGCCGGCTTTTTCGCTATATGTACAAGCTTACAGTTAAATGTTAAATATGACATTAAATATTAATTAACCATAAACATCAGCAGCATATAAAATTAAAGTAAAAAGGCCCACGTGCGATAAAATTTTGGAAGTGCTTTTTTTGCAGTCGCAATCTCTTTAAGAATTTCAAGTTTTCCGGGAATGAATGATAGAAAGTTTGAAAATCTAAAACATCTCCGCGAAGACTTGTGCAGAAAATACAGTATTTGGCTATCAGTAGCTATAGACAATAATTTAGGACTTGCCAATGCTTTGTCCTATCACGTCAGCCGTAGAGTATATGGCTTATGGATAACGTTATTGTTTCATTTGTTTTTTGGTACCACCTGTCTTGAAACAGAATCCAGAAATCGACTGTTAGTGTGCAGTTTATTAGCAGGTGATGCAACGTTTGCTCTTCTGCGTTGCATAAGTCGCATATGGGGCTTTCTGCAATGCTGTCTCGATAAAGTGTAGCACGGATTGAAAATAAAGCACGCTATGAATCACTTTATTATTTTTAATTCATTTGTGACAGCAAATAGCATAAGATAAACCTTCTGCATGGTATTTTCTGTAAATCCGTGCGTAGAATTTTGGTTTCAGCAGTGGGAGGAACGAAGATTGTGTTTAAAGAGAGGAGTAAATAGAACTGGTTCTTAGGGTGTTGACTGTGGTATCGTGTGTGACGTTCCAATTCGGAATAGGGTTTTTAAGACAAGCTTTCCAATTTTTTGGGATTGCGTTAACCAGGCCATAGTATATGGTGAAAGGAACCTTCAAATTGAATTTTATTGCAAGTTCATGCCACTTCAAAAAATCCTGATTTTGGTTTAATATATCGCTTATCTTGGTAATGTCGGCGTCATACCAATTTTGATAAAAAAACAGTTTTTTTCCCACGAGAATTTTCCTGTTATTCCACAGTATATCGTTTTTAGGATTTGTTTTGGAATCAATTCCCGTTAAGATTTTGAACTCGCACCAGTAATCAAACATTTTTTTATAAAATGTGGGAAGCGCATCATCAAGGTCAAATATACTTGTTGCAAAGTAGCATTTTGTTAGGAAGGCTAGACCACCATGTTTGTGCAAGAGCTGGTTAGGAATTATTTTCCAGGAGGCTTGTGACTCGTCTTGAATTCTGTTGACCCAAGTTATTTTAAGCGCTTTTTCCATGATCTTAAAAGCAGACATTTTCAATCCGCCGTTTTTCTTTTCTCCAATTATGGTGTTTCTTTTGATTTTAGGGGGCTTCCCTGCCCAAATAAAGTTGAAAATTAGCTTATTTATTTCTTGGATGTGGTGATCTGGAACAGGGAGCACGGAAGCTGAGTAAATTAATTTAGATATCCCAAGTGTTTTGACTATGTTAATCTTTCCATAAAGAGTTAGATTTCTCCGTTGCCTCGTTTTCTCGAGGTATTTTTTCACCGAAGTTCAGTCTGTTGGCACTTTGTTGGTTGTAAGAAAAGAAGACACCAAGGGCGTAAATAGGTTCTTTTGGCCATTTAAAACCAAAAGGTTCATCTGTTCTGTCTTTCCATTTGCCTAATCGCATTGCTTCGGTTTTAGTGGTGTTCATTTCTAAACCAGAATGCCCTTTGAAATCATTTAACACCCTCAATAGACCCGTAACGGAGTCGAGGTTACGACCAAATACTGTTGTGTCGTCGGCATACTGACTTATTTTAAGCTCATGCTTGTTGACTTGGATACCTTTAATAGTGGGGTCATTTTTTATGGATCTAGAGAGGAGTTCTATGCCGAGAACAAAGAGGACGCCAGAGCACGGACAACCTTGTCTGACTCCCCGCTGTGGGGAGAAAAAAGTTGAAGCATGACCGTTATTCAGAACACAGCTGGTAACATTATTATAGAAAATTTTATCCAATTTTGAATGTCATGGCCGACGTTGAAGTGCTGAAGTGTTTCTAAGAGATAGTTCCATTCAATGGAATCGAACGCTTTTTTGAAGTCCAAGAAAATGGCAATACCTTTTTGATTTAGCTTATCTGCGTAATGTATTTAAGTCGTAGATTAGCCTTACATTTTCACCAATGTAGCGGCGTTTAACATAACCAGTTTGATCGGGGTTTATTAACGTTGGCAAGACTTTTTCAATTCTCTTGGCTATAACTTTAGTGAGAATCTTGTAGTCGACGTTCAGAAGTGATATGGGCCTTAGATTTTCCAGAATAGTTTTATCCTTGGATTTTTTTGAGATAAGCGAGATTATTCCTCGTCTTTGGCTTATAGAAAGCATTCCATGCTGAGAAGCAAAGTTGTAGCTGGCTAGCAGATCATCACAGATGTCAGGCCAAAAGAATCGGTAGAATTCGGCTGGCAGACCATCAGTGCCCGGGGTTTTGTTACTGTCGAAATCCTTGAGCGCATATTTGTGCATTCTTCTTCGTTTACTAATCCTTCACAAGATTTCTTCTCTTCTTCGCTTAGTGCGGTTACGTTTCCTGGATTAAAAAATGGCGAGTTTTAGAAAATTTCGGGATTGATATTGGTGGAGCGGTATAATGACTCATAAAACTTTTTTTCTTCTTCTAAGATCTCGAATTAATCTTCTATGTAACAGTTTTCCCCAACTTTGAGTTTTGAGACTGTTTTAATATCATGATGGCGTTTTTCTAAGCTGTAGAAATACTTTGTGTTGCGTTCTCCTTCTTCATGCCATCTCACCGGCGAATTTATTGGGGAAACCTAACAAATTGCGGGGGAGTGACCTGCGATGGACCAGCATTCCCCCGGGGGAGTGGAAACACTCCTAGCAGCTTCATGCTACAGAAACCGGGATAAGCTCCGGCATCCGCAGCTAAGAGCCAGTCGGCTCCAATGCTTCACTTTTACTTTTATTGGTTTATAAACGCAAACCATCCCTTAGTCGCCCGCCCACACCAGGATTCGAACCGCCGACCCTTCCACCCGACTTCCGATTCCCTGACTGAATCCTTGCCGCCGCGCCACCCTGTAGTAATGGATTAATTGTGAGGGAATACAGCTATTAATTCATCACAGTGCATCGGAAGGGCAAACGCTGCCTTTTGGTAAATGTTTAAGAAAAAAAAAGACAAAAAAAAAAAAAAAATAAATAAGTAAAGAGAAAAGAAAACGTTCCGGTCTCACTAAAAGTTGAACTCATAACCTACCGCTCACAAGGCACATATCTTCTCCACCGCGCCACACTAACTACCATACTGTTTGTGGACAAAATATTGAATAAATCAGTTTGTACGGAAGCGCTGGGTGGTTAAAAAGCAGGCTCTCAGTAGTACGTTTCTAGCACGAACCTCGTTTGTTATTGTACTTTTATCTTTCTAGTGACTGCCTACTCGTAAGACTACAATGCTTCAACCCAATGAATACCACGGGGAGGCGCGGTGGCCTCATGGTTAGTGTGCTCGTCTCCAGATCGAGCGGTCCGCGTTCGAGCCCTGGCGGGGGACATTGTGTTGTGTTCTTGGGCAAGACACTTTACTCTCACAGTGCCTCTCTCCCCGCAGGTGTATAAATGGGTACCGGCGAACTTAATGCTGGGGGTAACCCAGCGATGGACTAGCATCCCATCCAGGGGGGAGTAGAAATACTCCTAGTCGCTTCATGCTACAGAAACCGGGATAAGCTCCGCCCTGATGGGCCATTTGGCTCGCATGCAGACTTTACCTTTACCTACCAATGAATACCACGAGCCATAAGCCCACAAGTACGCATTGCGGATCTATTTTTGTACATGTAGCTATGTACACTGGTAATGATACTCCATAAAAATCTAAGCACTGATCCAGGAAATGACTAACCCTCACCCCTTCTTGAGTCTCAAAAAATTGAAATAGAACATAACTACTGTACATTCACACTTGGCAGAAACAGAAACCGCGGTCTTGCCGTATTGACCGAGCGATAGCGAAGTCAATACTGTAGGCCGAGGTTTGAGATTTTCCCTTAACGATCGAACGGTCGAGGTTATTAAGTGGTTTATTATATGGATTGGCTCACGAATTAAAGAAAAAAAATTATTCGAGCGGAAGTCGTCAATTTACATCCGGCGATGCGCGCGTTTACCGATTCATTCATCGTCTCAAACCCAAGGCAAAAGTACACGGTCAGTGAACTTTTTACCACTGTATTTCTTTACGGGAAAAATGATTGTCGCAGCCCTCAAAAAGGTATTTTAGTATCGTAGTACCATAACTTGATGAGGGAGTTTTTCCAA